>NC_047113.1:69378506-69679339 GCF_902500255.1 Thalassophryne amazonica
TTACAATCCAAAATCTTAAAATTCACAGACTTGGTTAATTTTCAAACAGTACAAATCGTGTATAAAGCAATAAACAATTTACTTCCAGCAAATATTAAAAATATGTTTTTTAACAGATCAGGGGATTACAGTCTGAGGGGGAAATTTAATTTAAAGCATCAGTGGGCACGAACAACATTAAAAGGTTTCTGTATTTCTGTCTGTGGGGTGAGGATGTGGAACAGATTGGGAGTGGGGCTCAAGCAATGTCCAAGCATGAACCAATTCAAACAGCGGTACAAAAATATGGTTTTTTCTAGGTATAGGGAGGAGGAAGGGTAATGAGGGTTAGGGTGTTTTTGTTTTTTGCTTCGGCTTGTAAATATATAGTATTTTGTATGTAAGTAGGTATGTGTAGGTGTATATTTATGTTTGTGTGTATATATATATATATATATATATATATATATATATATATATATATATACTGATATCGGTTTAGGTGTGTAGGAATCTATGTGTATATGTGGCAAAGGGTATTACTGGTTGTGGGGAAGAAGGGGTAGGGATAAATAAGCTGATGCTTCACCCTACCCCTTTTCGGACATGTTGAACTTTTTTTGTTGTTGTCTTCACTGATCTATCTTATATTTGTTGTTGTATCAAATGTTCAAAATAAACAGTTTTCATTCATTCATTCATTCATAACTGCAGCCTGTTAATTAATTAAATTCAGTGTGCCCAAATTTCACACCCTGTGGCTAAGCAGTTAATACACTTGTGTACAGAGCAGAAGGCTCCCGGTTCAAGACCACCCCTGCCCATCCTCCACATGGAGTTGCATCAGTAAGGACAGCTGAGTAAAACTTGTGCCAAATCTACATGCATTTCCATATCAGATATGCTGTGGTGACCCAAAGTCATAAAGAGGGAGACCTTGTCCGAATTGCATGTCCTGTCAGTCTCTCGTTCTTCTCCACCTGATATAACCTGTATATAACAATGCTAGAGCACAGAGGTTTGTCATGTACTGTCAAGGAGACTGTGCTGCCATCACAAAAGAGTGCAAACTTTTACCCAATCCGACCCACAGTGTGGTCAAAATACACTGATGTAAAGTTGAGGATGGTGGATTTCTCTGGGTAGATGAGCACGAGAGACACTATCTTTTGTGATGATGCCAAATGTAAACTCCAACTGGAAAATGCTATTGTATTGGCATGATTGTAGTCCTTCTTTTGTCAACAAGTAGACTTGATGTACATTTTATAGCAAAACAGACATACACAAGTGCAAACTCCCCATTTTTCCCCAAGCATTGAAAAAAGGCCTTGTCACCTTTGATCCTTTTGTTGTTTTTGACAGCTTTTTGTCCCTCTGAGGGGAAACACAATTTATGCACAGGAAAATGTACCTGTTGCCATGGCTAAACAAAAGTAGATTGATTGACCGATTCCTGGCATTTGTCACCATTGTTTTGAACTGGTGTTGCCGACCAAACGGTCCCACCTTAAAAACCAGTCCGCCCTGCCTTCACTATGCATGCATCATTTCCGAGCATCAGCATAGTCATTTCTAAGTGTCATTTGCGATCCACCAATGATCCAATCCAGTCTCACTGCATGTCATGATTCAGCAGCACGAAATATACATTCATCTATTTGTTTGTGATATTGTCACAAAAAGTACAAAATGTTCATAATGTGAGCACGGATTTATTCTAATAAACTCCGTGATGGCTGCACGAAATTAAAAGTGATGCGGGGGCGTAGGGGGGTGGGGGGTTGTGGTTAAGGGAAGAAGTAGGGTTAGGTTAAGGTTAGGGTTGGGGGTATGGGGTAGGGTTAGTAATAGTACTTTTAAAAAGCTTGTTACGAAAATATCAATCATTTCGTGACGGGAGCACGAAAACAACTTGTGAGACTGGGCTGTGATTATCACCTTGTTTCTGCTTCAAACTGCATGCCAGTCATCATCTATCTCAGCGACAGATATCTGAAGTTTTTGTACAACAATCATTTCCACATAAATTCAGCATTATTTTCATAATAAAAGACGGAGGACCGATCAGAACGCCACAGCAGCACGACATACGTGTCTGACATGCTGTTGCGCCTACGTCATTTCGGTGTGTCAGTAGCAAAATGAGCCGATTATCGCCTCGTTTCTGCTTAAAACTGACTTTAGAATGATTTAAGAGGTTTTAATTTGTCATATGATGGTTAATAATCTTATTATTCTCTTTTATCGCGTTGGGTGTAGAGACTCAGACTCAGGTGTACTGCTGTGGTCCAAAATGACGCATGCGCAGTGAAGGCAGGGCTGACGAATTTTTAGGGGGGACTGTTTGGTCTGTGACACTGGTCTTGACACAAAAAGGGTATGGTGTCTCCATTAAACAAACAAACAAACAAAAACACACAAGTCCATTTCATACCATTTACTACACATTGAAAAACAACCCTTCTTTTTTTGCAGCAATGCTGTCCTTGTCTGTACAGCTGTTAGTCCCACAGAGGTACACATCATTTGACACATATTTGTTGAACAGAAAAATGGCTGCTGCCATGGTGAAACAAAAGCTGAACAGCCCACTGGTCTCTTGGCTCTGTAGTGTTAAATTGTAGTGAAGCACTTTAACACCCTCCAAGAAGTAATACGTTTGGGAAGCTAAAAAATCAAAAAATATATTTTTCAGTTCCAGTGTATAAAACAGATGTCTTGGTTGTTTCAGTACAGATGTTTGACCAGTTTTTTAATTTAGGTATTTCATAGTACCACATCACAGGAATTCTGAGCAAAATGTTTAAAAAAAAAAAAAAACTCTTGCACAAAAATTCATACATATTCAAAGATACTTTTTGTGAGGATTTTGTATATATCCCACATATTTCCTACACCAAGATGGCGGAACACACAAGCGAAAATAAAAAGTAGTAATCTGTCTTTTCCTTATTTAATATTTTCATGTCACATGCTTTGTAATAAATAGAGTAAAATTTGTTTTTTTGTTTGTTTTTGCACCACACTTTATCTCTTAGGTGACGTGACTTAAGGACACGTCAACAGGGGGAGTTGTTGGGCAGAATGTTTCATGATGCCTTTCCTAGGACCAACTTGAGGAAACATACCTGATAAAATTGAAGGTCTACATGTCTCCATGTGGGGCAGACAGGTGTCATGAAATATTCTGTTCTGTGCTAATGCTGACACAAACATCCATCACAAGGTCTTGAACACATTCCATTCAGATGAGCAACGCGAACATGTCACCCGCACATAAGGTCACACTTTTTCACCCAGTCACATAGCTCCACTGATCCACCCAGTGAAGGCCCACCCACTTGGAGTTGGGCCGAGTGCAGCCTTAAAATGCAGGGGAGCCCAGGGGTCGGGGGTTGCTGTTAGCAGCGGTGGATGTGACGTCTGTTTTCAAGATCTCAGCACTATAATGGTGACTCCTTTGTTCAACGTGGGCATCTCTTTAATACAGCATCTGGTTTCTAAGTCTGTCTCCTGTCAATATTTGAGTCTTAAGTTTTCTCACCACATAAAATTTCCTGGGTGGGGATCTTAGGCAGGAAATCCCCAACAGAAGTAACCTGGTTAAATTAAATGAATAAATAAAAATGCAAAAGAGCATTTCGAAACATTTTAAGCAAAATGTGTGTTGAAAATGCACATGAAAACTTGTCAGAATATGCACGAAATGTAGCGATTAACATTTCATATCATATCATACGAAACATGCTATGAGAAAATGTTGAATGCATGCAAACACAGAAAATGGTAGAGCAGGTGGTATCATCTTGTACTTAAAAAAATAACTGATTTCTGCATTTCAGCATCATGGAATGTGGTGCTTGTACGTACTTATTTTGTTTGGGGGAAGGTGAGTTTTCTGTTGATATTCTCATATTTCTGTTTTCTTGAGAAAGATTGATTATAAAAATCACAAATATTACTTATAAGGTGCTTGGTCCACTTCCCGGCATTCTAGTTTTAAGATGTAAACTGAGTAGTTTCATTAATTAAACAGAAAGAACAATTTCACATGTAATTATTGTTTAAAATTCAGTTTTATGTTGCTCACATATATCTTTGTCTTTGAATGGCAGTTTCAATAGAATAAGCTTGTGTTGTGAAAATATGAGTTCATATTTTTAAATAGCTGGAAATGAGAAATTGTTGATAAGCCCACATCCATTTTGCTGTTGCAGCAGGTGGCAGTCAGGTTATTTACACAGCAGCTCACAGCAGTGGATGGAAATGAAATTATAGACATTGTGAATAATTGTAAATATAAAACATCTACCGATTTAAATGAAATTGATATGGTGGTGGTAAAACAGGTCATTGAATGGATTGTAGAACCATTAACATCATCTGTAACTTATCATTTCAAACCGGTAAATTTCCCAATCAAATGAAAATAGCTAAGGTTGTGCCGCTGTATAAGACTGGGGATAGACACCACTTCACAAATTATAGACCTGTTTCTTTGCTTCCACAATTTTCCAAATTATTAGAAAAGTTATTCAATAATAGATTAGACAAATTCATAAATAAACATAAATTACTTACTGATAGTCAATATGGATTCAGAGCACATAGTTCAACATCACTTGCATTAATAGAATCAGTTGAGGAGATTACAAACGCCATAGACCACAAATTACATTCAGTTGGAATATTTATAGACCTTAAAAAGGCTTTTGATACAATTAATCATGACATATTAATCAATAAACTTGAACAGTATGGGATTAGGGGGTTGGTGTTGCACTGGGTGAGAAGCTACTTAAGTAACAGAAAACAGTTTGTGAAGTTGGGGGAATATACATCATCATGCTTGGACAATGCTTGTGGCGTCCACAGGGGTCAGTATTGGGTCCAAAACTGTTTCTAATTTATATAAATGATATTGTCAATGTTTCCAAAATATTAAAATTAGTATTATTTGCAGATGACACAAGCATTTTTGTTCAGGGGGGGATTTGCAGGAGTTACTGAGGAGGATCAGTATAGAAATGGGAAAATTGAAAATATGGTTTGACAGAAATAAATTATCATTAAACTTATGTAAAACAAAATACATGTTATTTGGCTATTGTAATACAGACATACAGGTTCAGTTACAAGTCGAGGGGGTAGATATTGAAAGGGTACATGAAAATAAGTTTCTGGGGGTGATAATAGATGATAAGATAAACTGGAAGACTCATATAAAACATATACAAAGTAACTGTCAAGAAGCATTTCAGTTCTAAACAAAGCGAAACATATTCTGGACCACAACTCACTCCGCATTCTTTACTGCTCACTGGTTTTACCATATTTACAGTACTGTGCAGAGGTATGGGGTAATACTTATAAGGTACAACACAATCACTATCAGTAATGCAGAAAAGAGCTATAAGAATTATTCATAATACTGGCTATAGAGATCATACAAATCCACTATTTTTACAATCCAAATTCTTAAAATTCACAGACTTGGTTCATTTTCAAACAGTACAAATTGTGTATAAAGCAATAAACAATTTACTTCCAGCAAATATTAAAAATATGTTTTTTAACAGATCAGGGGATTACAGTCTGAGGGGGAAATTTAATTTAAAGCATCAGTGGGCACGAACAACATTAAAAGGTTTCTGTATTTCTGTCTGTGGGGTGAGGATGTGGAACAGATTGGGAGTGGGGCTCAAGCAATGTCCAAGCATGAACCAGTTCAAACAGCGGTACAAAAATATGTTTTTTTCTGGGTATAGGGAGGAGGAAGGGTAATGAGGGTTAGGGTGTTTTTGTTTTTTGCTTCGGCTTGTAAATATATAGTATTTTGTATGTAAGTAGGTATGTGTAGGTGTATATTTATGTTTGTGTATATATATGTGTATATATGTATATGTGTATGTATGTTGATGTGTATATGTATGTGTATGTGTATATATATGTATATATATATATATTGATATCGGTTTAGGTGTGTAGGAATTTATGTGTATATGTGGCAAAGGGTATTACTGGTTGTGGGGAAGAAGGGGTAGGGATAAATAAGCTGATGCTTCACCCTACCCCTTTTCGGACATGTTGGGTACACAGTAGGAACTTTTTTGTTGTTGTCTTTACTGATCTATCTTGTAATTGTTGTTGTATCAAATGTTCGAAATAAACAGTTTTCATTCATTCATTCATTCATTCATTTTCATTCATTCATTCATTCATTCATTCATTCATTCATTCATTTAAATTTATTCTTTTGATGATTCCTTTCTAGTAAAGCCAGTTTGTTTTTTTTTTTTCAAAGACTGCAGGATGTCAGAGACGGTGCCATATTCATGTTGCTAGTCATTTGTAGCTGTAATGAGACTGTGATTATATTGACTGGACATTTTTTTTATGGCCATTTGATAATATCTTTGCAGAGTAACAATCGTTCTTTAAAAACATATTTCAATCGCATTTCTTCCATGTTCTTTGAAACCTACCTTTGAAACAGGCTTCACAGACTGATGATATAAGGCACCAGGTAGGCGATGCGCACACTTTGTGTGCACATAATACTAAGCTGTAAGAGCATCATAGCTATGTCAGTGGACTGAAGGAGTGGTAGCAGTGTGACCAATATGTCCTACTAATCTCCTCCAGATGTCACCAACTCTGCGCCTGGAGATGACCAACCCTTCATGTTTTACGTGTTTCTGCTAGAATCCCATCTCATTAGTCAAGTCTTGACTGGCTGATCACGCCTGACTTAGTAAAGTAGCAGTGGGTGGTGCAGAGACAGTTGGAAGACATGCAGGATAGGGGATCTTCAGGAATGGGGTTGGCGATCCTTGAGCTTATCCTATTGTTTGCAAATACATTTTTTTTTTTCAATTACAGTGATGTGATTTCATGATGTTTTTATGTCATTGTGATGTATCTGCAACACGCCATGACAAATTCTGTGATTGCGGTTAATTTTGGATCACCTCTCTATCCCTGTTCGCTGCAGCCATATCTTGGAAAATCTGTTAGTTTTTTTTTCAGACATGTGTGACTTCATTTATTGATCTCTTTGTGATATCAACACAATATCACCATAAGTATTTGATTACACATGATTTTATGATTGGTTTATGTCATCACTCTGGCCTTATTGGTGGTGGAAACATCCTGGAAAGTGTTTTTCAGGCTATTTTTTTGACAACCTTGACCTTGTCTGCCTTGGTGGCTGTCATTGTGGACCCATTGTGGTTCTGTAGTGGATAAAATATGTTCTAATGTATTGCACTGTATTGTTTTAAGGTTTCTTTTAAGCCATGGTCTGGTGACTTCAGGAAGTGGCAGTTGCTTTGCAGGACCAGCTCCTTCAAATGGTGTCAGATATCACCTCTGTCAATGAGCTCATTATGATCTTAGGACTTAAACATTCTCTGGGTGTCTCTTTTGTTGTCTCAGTCTATACTCATACTGCAGTGAGTCATATCCAGGTCAGGGAGACTTTATGTGCACATTCATTTGCCCCAGAAGTGACTCTCTACTAGTACTTGGTAATTTCAAGTGGTCACCACTAGAACTGACAGGGCTGCCAACAAGGACTGTATTTTTCCTCTTGGATGTGGTCACCTTAGTAAAAATGGGTCAATGCTCCTTGACATAGTAAATGGTCTCGGCTATGAGTTGTTGGATCCTACTTTCAATGCCCAGAGTGGCACCAATGGATATGGTACTGGTAAGGAAACAGATCATGTTCTTATGGAAAGATACTGGAGAGTTCTGTAGAAATGTAGAGTTTATACAAGTACCCAGATTGTGAATTCCCAGGGTTCAGTCGAAGTCCAGTGGAGTGACTCAGTGCTGAGAACCCCAGAAATTGGAAAAGACCACAGGGATATCCCTATAGCATATTAATCTGGCTGTGGCACATTGATGCCTACCTTTGAGAGGTGGAAATAGACTGTCTGCCTAGATGGTTGCTATCAAAAGCCCAAGGTGGTTTTGGAGTGTGGTGGATGTAGTGACACACAATACCAGTACATTCTCCCAGACCTGGTCTGACCTGTCTTGAAGTGAATCTTCACACAAACAGTTAAAATCGACTGATCAGCATGTCTTTCGTCTACTTATAATGAAATAAGGAGGCATGCACTGGCTTTCAAAAGGACACATAATTATAATTTACTGGCGACTATTTTCATTTTACTTCCAGAATCATATCTTTTGGTTTGACCATCTCCTTGAGTTGAAGTCAAACCTCATAGACCTCCAGGTTTTAATTCAAATGGCAAAATATGACTAGAACAAAACAGAGAGAAAACCTTTTTCCCCAAGGACTGTCAAACAGTTCCAATAATACCAATGAAGCTTAATTAAAATGTCTTTATGAGGGCCTGATTCACAGAGGCGCTGGCTAGTACATATTAACTGAAATACAAGAAAATGTGTAACACAAGTAAGAGTTAAACAAAGAAGAAAAACAGAGAATTTGAAAGATATCCAACAGCAGGAAATTGCAGGCTTACCCATTTCCTGAGATGTTCTTCTTAAAAAAAAAACACCCTGAAGCTGACGCATGTCATAAAATAACAATTTCATTTTTTAGACATTAACAAAATGTTAAAATCTCATTAATTTCAACATCTGCCCGGAGTTGTGAGGTCCAAAGTTCTTAATTTTGAACAGTCCTATTCTAACCCTCTCTTGGGGTCAGGGATGTTGTGTAGTGATCAAAAGAAGGGATTGCAGGATGATTGTGGGATGCCTGGACTCACCCTGAGGAACCTAATGAGGAGTGTTGACATCTGGAAGTAGCTTCAAGACAAACTGCTACTCCTTCATGTTGAAAGGACTCAGCTGAGATTGTTCAGACATTTGATCTGGAGGTTTATTGATCATTTGGAGCCTTTTTTGGCATTTCAAAATTGGGATAGATCAAAAACGTGCTTTGGGAATGACATATTCTTTCTGAAGGAGATGAAGTTTTTTAAAGGAGAGAGACATCTTCAACAACAAACTTGCTGTTTGAAGAAAGACAGCCACAGTTTGTGGGAAAAATGCCAAAAGTATTTTCTGAATAATCATCATCAACATCATCATCAGTTTTTATTGAGATGGTCAAGTAGTGAATGTACTTGCTTCCAAAACAGAAGCTTCCCAGTTCAAGACCACCTGTGCCCATTCTCCATGTAACTTGAAGCTGCGTCAGGAAGCCATTGGGCATAATAACTATATATTATTAAACTAGAGAAGAGGGAGGTCAATGGGATAAGGAGTGGGACATACTGTATGGAGACCTGGGTTCGATTCCCAGTCACACTACCTTTGTCCTCGTATACAAGACACTTTATCTGCATTGTTCCAGTCAACCCAGTTGTAATGTGGCCTGGCTTTGACAGAGGAAGTAACCTGTGTTGGACTGACATACCATCTAGGGGGAGCTGTAGACCCTTGTCCCCTTTATGCAGTGGAATCTGGGGGATTAACACTGATGTCATTCATCCTCAGCTCCCCTCTATAATTCACATGCATCATTAATCCATGGCAATAAAATAATTATTTTGATTTGATGAGTAATTAAAGTGCAGGTGCGGCACTATTTTTTGCACCCGTTTTTGATTGCCACACTGTTTTTTGTTACCACGCACACGTTGGAGTCACCCACTGCTTTTCATTAACGATATCAGCAGTTGAGTTCTGTAAAGAATAATTACATCTTCAGACATCATAGTGAGATGGATAGAGATATTTTTTCCACATCAAGAGTTATTTCACATCAAATCTTCAGAATAACCAGATATGTAATAGTATAAAATTGATTTATGCAAAGAAGCAGGTAATGAGGCAGAAAGAAAAGGAAAAAAATTCCACTGCACATGTGACAGATCATTTGATACATCTGCAGGTGCACAGAAGCAGATAAAATGGTGATGGACTGTGAAGAAATTTCCTAACATCTGCAGTTTAAACCGTGTCCAAAAAGAGCATAATGACAGCTAATGCCAGATGTATTCAATCAACACTGACATAATTCAACCTACAGAAAAAAGTGATTTCATACCTGATGTTTCTGCAGGAAACAATAAAATAAGATTGCTGCAGTGTTCGTAGGTCCTCCTCGCTGTATATGAGGCAGTGGAGGTGATTGTGTATGCAGTGTTTTCGGGCACTTGCGGATAACATGGGGTTATAGTAGCACAGTTGGCACACTAGGATGTGCACAAATCAGTGGCTCAGATACATAAGTATCAAAGTGTGTCAAAGTATCAGAGTTAATAATAAGTGCGCTAGATATTCACATAAAAAAATCTGCTTGACCTTGATGCACAACTCCCATTGATCCTACACAAATGCAATAAATAAATAAATAAAATAAAAAGATAACTTGATGTCTATAGCACAGTAAATCCACCTGCACGTACTTGTAGCATAAAAAAATAGCCATTTTGCAGAATTGCCCTTTCAATATATAACAAAAAGAGTTTAAGATTGCCTCCGGTGTCAGTTTCATCTCTGCAAGAACTAAGAACTGACAGAGCTCTGCAATCGCTGGATGTTTTACAGCTTAATGGTGACTGCTGCCATAAGGGCCCTTTCACACATATTACGAATGTGGTCGAATTGTGCATGAAGCAGGAATCGTATGAAATACGTGTAAAATTGTAGCTGCCTCCAACGCCTCATACACCTGTTGCTACAACTATTTGCACACACCAGTGGCTGAAAGACAGTGTGCACTGTGAGAGCCCATCAAACCCTCTCACGGCAGATGTTGGCCAAATTCCAGGTGACACACATGAACATCTACTGTAACACAGATCGTTTGGCACTTAGAAAATGTGTGGCCATTTGCACTATTAACCCAACAACAGTCAGCAGATGATCACTGTCAAGCTGGATGTGAAATTTGTCTAAGTGCCCCACAAGTGTGGCTTTTCAAACAGACACAGTGACACATTGGTGTGTCCACTGAACTGACAGGAGGTGTGTCCGCCCACAGGAGCGACTGTGGAGATCTGTGGTTCTGGACATCACGGCTGGGGAACACGTACCGCGTTTGGAGGGATATAAACAAACAACTGTGACACATGTGTCTGCTTGCTGTTCTTTACCAGGATATACATATAAACATATATTGCTGTTGCAATGGACTGCAGCGACAGCAAACGCACGCACAGCATGCACACTGACAAGCTGCCCCAGGTGAAACAGACCATCAGATCATAACACGCAGTGGGTGATCTGAATGTCACGCCACCCACGTGAGCTCTGTTCCACATGATGCGGCATCTGTCCTGCAGCATGCCGTCCACAAGACGCGTGTCGGCAGGACACGCCGCCAGCATATGTGGACATGATAAGAGTCCTTGCTTCTCATTCATGTCATTTCATGACTGTATGTCTGTGACCATGGGTCATCTACAGAGGAACAGACGGATCATACTTGTATTGTTCGCTTGATAAGAGGGATTCAATAAAATGCAGTGTTTTTATATGGTGTGTGGTTTTATTTTTTCTTAAATATGTCCATGTTCTTGTGGTAATGTTTCTGACTGGAAATCAGAGCTTTTGGAAAGTGCAGGTTTGAATCCCGTGGGTGGCATGTAATTTTAATTTTTTTATTTTCACAGCAGCTGCGTGATATGTAACCACATTGCGCAGCTGCTTGCATTGTGTTCCGTGTGCATGAAACCCTCGCAGCGGCATCGTGCATGCCTGCTCATCGGTTCAGTGTTTTCATGGTTCACTCAAACGAGTTGTTCCACCATGATTTGCCCTGATATGTACTTGTGAAGGGGCCTTAACTGATGCCTTTCAAAAGATGTTCCAACTGGGGCCCTGGAAATCACATGCATGACTTTATTGTGAATTCAAGGGGTTTAACAAAAACATTGTTTTAACCATTGAGGAATTCCAGCCAGTTTCATTTTTCCATCTTCAGAGGTCATAAATAACGAGAACTAAACTAAAACCAAACTGGGACTAAATTAAACTAAGTACAAGGATCATTATTAATAATGCAAATCATCACTTTTACAGCCAGTTTTCTTTTGTCAAGTCATGGGATGGATACATCTTAGACATAATTTACACCAACCATTAATAAATACAGGTAGCACAGTGTGAGGTGACAGTGAATAGGACTGTGGCCTCACAGCAAGAATGTTGTGGGTTCGATCCCCACTTGTGGCCTTTCTGTGTGGAGTTTACGTGTTCTCCCCGTGTTTGTGTGGGTTCTCTCCGGGTGCTCTGGCTTCCACCCACATCCAAAAACTTGCAGGTTAGGTGGCTTGGAACCTTGAAATTGTCCGTAGGTGTGTGTGCGGGTGTGAATGTGTTTGTTTGTCTATATTTGGCTCTGAGATAGACTGACGTCCTCTCCAGGCTGTAGCGCACCTCGTGGCTGCTGACAGAGGCTCCAGCCCCCCCTTCTCCCCATGACGCTTCAGTGCCATAAGCGGGTATAGAAAATGGATGGATTAAGAAATACTATCAGTGTGGTACTGTTTGGTAAATGTGTTTGGAGTAGGCAGTTCACAAAAAGTGAGTGAACATGCAAGAAGGAGACGAGTGAGGGAAGCCACCAAGACACCCATGACAACTCTGCGGGAGTTACAGGCTTCTGTGGTTGTGATTGGATAATCTGTGTGTGTTCATCATTGCGTTGTGATTGAGACTCCTCCCTCTCGCTCCCCTCGGGACGCAAATTCATGATCTCTGACCAGCTGGCTTAAACCTCGGATCTTTTCATTAAATTTGTCATCCTTCTGGATGATGTGAGACAGGTCAGGTCTGGGAGCATGCACTACTTCACTACAGAACCACTTTGTGTCAAGGATGGTAATTAATATTAATTCATAAACTTAATTATTAAATATTTAAAGGTAATTTTTTTGGAAGCATTTATCCAGTGGCAATAGTCATTAGGGACATGCTGATCGGATATTGTGGATTGTATCGGTCTGATATTGACTGATACTGGCTCTGATAATGTTAATTTAAAAAAAAAATCCAACCAGAGTCTTACATTGCACTTCAAAGTCATATCGTAGACTTTGTATACTTTCCTTTAGAGTAGAATATTTGTTCCCCAGTTACATTTTATTTTTATTAGATGGCTCGTTTAGTAAAGTACAGAAAGACAAATGTGTTTATTAAGAGATTAGTTGTTTTCAGACAGTGAAAAATATGTCGGATTGGTATCGGTTCATACTGAACGTTCCAGCACTGGAAATGTATTGGATATAGGAAAAGTGGTATCATGGCATCTGTAGTATTTACATTGTAAATGTCTTTGACTTTTATACAGTGCCCTCCAAAAGTATTGTAACACTTGGTATTTCATACCAAGTGTTTTATACAGTTTCATGACGAAGTGGTATAGAGGAGGATTTTCTTTCACCAAAACATCAAATCTAGGCTTGCATCTCAGATTTACCTTCTGACAATTTGTAGCTGAAGTTTCAGGTCTTCTTTTTGAGAAAATCATCCTCTATACCACTTCATCATGAAGCTGTATAACTGCAGATACAAAATGGGTGTCTTGGTGGCTTTCCTCACTCTTCTCCTTCTTGCACAGTCACTCAGTTTTTAAGAACTGTCTACTCCACAACAGATTTACCATAGAGTGCTATACTGTTTGTATTTCTTCATAATTTATTTAAATAAATTCCAAGACATATTCAGTGAATTGGAAATGTTCATGTATCCATCCTCTGACTTGTCTGAAGAAAAGTGGCAATAAAATTGATTATTTACAGGTATTTTACCAAAGCATTCCATTACTTATGCAACCCATCATCTTGGCTTTTCTATTTTTCATGAATTTATAGCTGTAGAGATTTGCTTTTGGTTTGAGTTTAAGGAAGATAATTTTAGAAATTTTTATTTTTTGTATTTTGTTTCTATGTGAAATGGCATAAACAAATTAAAATGTGTGAATTATCAAGTATTTTAATACTTTCGGAGGGCACTAAATTATTATCTTAGGTGTCACATAGACATTAGTTTTCACTGCGAGTTGAAAGGGCATTATTTTAGAAATTTCAACATAAAGAAGCTTGAATTGTTTTTATTGTTATTATTATTATTATTATTATTATTTTATTTTGTAATTTTGATCAGCTAGTCTGCTCTGTGTCAGCCTGATCCCCTCAGACCTCAGAAGCTAAGCAGTGCGGCATCCGGTTAGTACTTGGATGGGAGACCTGTTTGGAACACCAGGGTGTGTGTGTGTTTCTCCAGGTAAGTAAGTAAATAATGTTTATTTATATAGCACCTTTCACAGACAAGGGAAGTCACAAGGTGTTTTACAAAAGGCACACACAGAGAAGAATTCTGTGAAAAATACAATGTACATCCCAATAAATTAACACTAAGACACACAGTGGTCATAAAACAGCCCTCTCACTACTAAGGTTTTTATTCCTGGAGAAACAGATGGCTTTTAAGTTTGTTCTTAAAAACATCAACAGAGTCCAGCACTCTAAGAAATGAAAAACAGGGGTTTTTAATATAATTCATACTATTATTTTCAATATACCTGCAACTGTTAATTTTAGGGATTTAAGTAATAATGTTTCATTTGATTTAATTAATTTCAACTACAATATTGTTTTGCACTTAATTGAGAATGTTATGTGGAAAAAGTTACCTTAACTTTATCAATTAAATTCAACGTTTTTTTTTTTTCTTAGAGTGAGCAAATGAAGAGACAAATGGAGATCATTCCAGAGCCTCAGAGCAACTGCCTGGAAAAAGCAATATCCTCCGGTCTTAAAGTGGGTACTACGAACTAGAATTGCATCAGGAAGGGCATCTGGTGTAAAACTTGTGCCAAATACCAATGTGGATCTGGCTGTAACTGCTGTGACTACCCCGAACAAACGGGAGCAGCCGAAAGGACGTTTTTTTTGGGGTTTTTTTTGGAATTTTGATGTCATTACAACATTCAGATGTGTAAAAGCTCAAGAGTTCAAAAACAATGGATTAGACTGATTCAGAGTTCTAAACCAACATATTACAAAAAATTATGTTTAGCTGTCCATCTTCAGAGATTGTTTTACCACAAATTTGCCAATGAACAAAGAGTAAGTTCTTTGTCTTATTTTGGTGTCGTTTTGCTCATCTATATATTAAAAGTGAAATGGCCTCTTTGTACATGTATGCTTGTGTGTATATGTGTAACTTCCATCATGGACAAAGTGTGGAGAGCTGAAATTTGCAGTTTGGTATGCTTATGTATTTTGGGTCAAGGATGAATGTCGTGAAAATGGAAAGTTGATAGGACTAATATTTTTGGAGAAATAATGGATATTAGGTATTATATAATGCCGGAATAGATCCTTGTCATTATATTGGTGGTTTTATATGTCACATGATATTGATCATTTGTCCCATTTGCCATTGTGCTCTATTTACCCTGCAATTTTGGTTCCATTTATTGTGCAAATTTGGTTCCATATGTTTTGTACCATTGCATGGTACAGCCACCACATGCAGACTAGCAGCGACAGCGCTTAGCAACTTATTGATGCAGCTCATTCTTCTAACACAAAAGAAAAAACAAATCCAGTAAGCCGTATGGACACATTTGCAATATTTGCTGGGATGTATCTAGCTAAAGTAGAACCACTGTCAGATGAAGAGCTTGACAATTTTCTGACATAAATTTCCGCTGGAGTGAGAAAAGCAGACGGCAGTCGAGTACACGAAGAAGTTAGTGCACGGCATCAGCTATGGGCTACATTGTCAGGATTTTTTAAAAACTACTTGACTGTTTTTGCAAGTTTACTGAACAATTTTGGATTGGATTGCTATTTAAAATTCATGTTGGAGTGAATGAATGAATGAATGAATTAATTTATTTGGCACACAAACTCAACAGTAACAAAAAACTGATACACAAGACAATTCCACAGTGACATGTGTGACCAAAAGGGGGTGAGCAGAAGCAAAGCTTATAAACGCCCACCCCTTATATACATACAAATATACATACATATACATACATATACTCATTACCAACCCCCAGAGCAAGCACACAGGCAACAGTGGTAAGGAAAAACTCCCTCCGATGTATTGAGGAAGAAACCTCAAGCAGACCAGACTCTAAGGGGTGACCCTCTGCTTGGGCCATGCTACAAACACATTTAACACAACACAAACTCAAGTCCCGTCATCATAAATATCTCTAGTGTAGATACATACATATACATATACGAGGTCTGTGAGAAAAGTATCGTACCTTTTTATTTTTTTCAAAAACCATATGGATTTGAATCACATGTGATTGCATCAGACAAGCTTGAACCTTTGTGTGCATGCATGAGTTTTTTCACGCCTGTCGGTTGCGTCATTCGCCTGTGAGCAGGCTTTGTGTGAGCAGTGGTCCACCCCTCTTGTCGGATTTTTATTGCGAATAAATGTCTGAACGATTTGGAGCTTTGCTGCATCAATTTCTTTCCAGAAACTGTGAGAGACCTCCAGCTGGACACCGTTCGAAAAATTAATATGGCTTTCAGGGACGATTTTATGGGGATTATACAGATTAAGGAGTGCTACTGCCGCTTTAAGGACGGCCCACAACTGGAGAGCGCAGCGCGCTCCCAGCGCTGATTGACATGCTCAAACAACCAGATCATTTCCAACGTGAAGGCTTTGTTGATCCGGGACCTCATCTGACTTTCACAAAAAGGCAGGAGACGTGGACATCAGCACTTTTTCGGCACATTCCACTGTTACAGGAGTTTTTTTCATGGAAAGAAAAACGGAGGGACGTGCCACGGAGCCGTTCATTACGCGGCACAAAACCACCTCCGTGTTGGTCTCACAGGACGGCTTTCAGGTGGATTTCAGATGGATTCCGGTTGGTTTTCAGTCGTGTGATTATCCAATTGTGATTGTGCATGAGCTGGACATGCCCGAACATGTCCTGGAAGGCTTCATCATGGCGTTGCTTTGCGCCATGCGGCTCCACCGCGACGCGCGGAACTCCTCCACACGTCTGTCTTAATGTGCTGATGTCCACGTCTTTTCACAATTCCTGTGCTAGTCAGATGACATACCGGATCAAGACAGTGTCCAGTTTAGAAATGAACGGCACATTCCACTGTTACAGGAGTTTTTGTCATTGAAAGAGGGCGGCTGCACTGCGCGTCATGGCGCAAAGCAAAATCGTCCCTGAAAGCCATATTAATTTTCCGAACGGTGTCCACCTGGAGGTCTCTCACAGTTTCTGGAAAGAAATTGATGCAGCAAAGATCCAAATCGTTCAGACATTTATTCGCAATAAAAATCCGACGAGAGGGGTGGACCAGTGCTCACACAAAGCCTGCTCATAGGCGAATGACGCAACCGACAGGCGTAAAAAAAACTCACGCATGCACATGAAGGTTCAAGCTTGTCTGATGCAATCACACGTGATTTAAATCCATATGGTTTTTGAAAAAAATAAAAAGGTCCGATACTTTTGTCACAGACCTCGTACACACATATCTACATACACACAACCTACATACATATGCAATGCGTGTGATTTTATACTACATATTTACAAGATAGAAAAACAAAGAGCACACAACTAAACAAGTGTTTGACATCAAAGGACCTGTGGCACACATCAAAATGTAAATTGCTTTTTGAACTAATAGGTGTTATATAAAACACATGTATTTTTCATTCTTTCAGTGGAAAGAATATTTCATTTGGTGAAAGGTGAACTGTTCCATTCAAAAAGGCACAGCCTCCCTGAGTGGAACATTCTGTCTTTCACCTCATGAAATATTCTTACCATTGCAGTCATAAACATTCATTATTTGTATAACAACAGTGAACAATGGATGTTGATATCACCATTATTCAGTCTCTGGTAACCAGAGAAGCTCTGAACAAAGGAAATATCTCAACCTTGCCACTTGTAAAACATGGTATCAACTAAATGTGCCAAATAAGAAATACAATTATTCACAAAATTTTCTCATTCTAATTTCCTGCACTTTCATTTAAAATCATTATAGAAACTTTGCATAATTTATTACCACCCTTGGAAAAAGTCAGCTACCTATTTTATAAACACTACCCAGTCTAGAAGCTCTGGATCCTCATGGGCATTAGATTTTTGTAACTTCTGAGCCATCCCATTAATTAACTTTTATTCATTGCTTCCATCTAATTAAAAAAAAATCTTCTGGAAACAATCATTTAAGTTGCATCAAGCACTTGGGAACTTGAGTGCAAACAAAGTTTTAATGACTAGGACTGTAAAAACTGAATATATCTTTTAAAGGCCAGATTTACAAGCTGAAAGCCAGCCCTTATATCAGGTTGAGTAGACCGAGATGTCTGTACACAAATGCAGGACTCAAACCCACAGCTCTGAATTTTCAGATCGTTTACTGGTTGGTAAAGCAGGGTCCGGTACACATAAAAAGCAGTCCAAAATCAGCAAACAAATCAGAAACATGAGGCGATAAGGCGTTGTCAAAAAACACAACATGGCAGGCAGGACTAGAAAACCATGAGAACAGAGCTGGAACTGATGGCATGAAGTACAGCCATCTGGCGGAGAAGTAGTGCAACCAGTGAAGCTTACATACTTCACCCTGGTGATAAGCTACAGATTAGAAGCAGGTGTGTGGAAAGCCCCAGAACAGGGTGTGTCCCAGACAGTGTGCACCACCCACCACCAAGCACCAAGAGAGACAGACAAGAGAGATAGGGAAAGACAAAGCCCAAGCAGGAAAAATGAGAGAAATCACACACAGAAAAACAAATCAAACTAAACTCAGCAGAACTAAACAGAACAAAGCATAATACAAAAGTCCAGATCATGACACCTTAGCAGCACTATATTCTCTCTGCGTGCCCTCCAGTTCTGGATTGGTTCATTAACCCTCAAGCAACCAAGATATTTTAGTGACTAATATGGTAGGATAATTATAGCACCAAATATAGAAGAACCGGTGACTAGCAAATATGCCAATACTGTTGTGTGTTGGGGGGGTTTGGCTGGACAAGGTTGGGTTGTTTTGTGTTTATTTTCCTTCCCAGGTGATTTAGGGCTGTTCTCTGAGGATAATGTGCTGCAGAAGAGTCTCTCTCCTCTGTTACGATGATTGGCTGCACCTGTTGCATTCTTGTGCGGCTCTCTATCAGGACAATCCACGACACCTGTGATGTTCACGTGCAGATCTGAGGACTTCCAGCTGGTACCAATGTAGTGATGAAGAACTACATTTAAACCAGCAGTGAGTTGGATAAGATTGCCAGAGAATACGACCTTGTGACGACTGTGTGGGGACGCTAAGGGCCGTTTCAGAGTCTGACATCACGCCTGTGAAGCAGGACGAGGGTGAGAGACAAACGTTGTCAGCACACGGCAGAGGTGAATATTCTGAAAAGTTTATCCGTGAATGTAAATTGGCGTCTTATACGCAGCTATAAGTAATTATTGGTGGAAAGTGTTTGGTGTGCTCCTCACGGCAGTGGCGTGCGGATTAATGATCCTCCACTAGCTGTGAGCAGCAGCCTCCTTGAATTAAGTTGGAATTCAGACCTAAACGTGTAGCTGATAAGTTTTCCTCCAAACAATATTTCGTAGTAATAGTGTTGAATAATCTCATCTCTGTTCCTCCTTCACAGAGTACAGTTCTGGGAAAAAGTCACCTGGGGGGGGGGGGGGGGGGGGTGTCGGCGGAACTCCTGAGTCCTGAACGTTCGGACTCCGACTGTTGAGACACTGAGAGAGCGCGCCGCCTTTTCACCTCACCAGAACTTTAATTAATTAGTATTTTATGTATAGCACAAAGGGGAGAAAAATAAATGTGTTTTCTTTTTGGAACTGCTTCTGATTATTTCATGCTGGGTTCAGTCAGATACTGGACCACTCCTCACTCCGCGTCTTATCCATAACAGAATTCTCCTTCCAAACCAATATGGACCCAGCGGCAGAAGCAGTTCCATTTCAGGAGAAAGTCCAGAAGCACCTGGAGATGATTTGGGAGCAAGTGCAGCACCTTTCGATTCAAATTAAACAGACAGACGCCCGTGTTATGGAGCTTGTAGCTCAGGCTGTTCCGCTTCCTGTGGTTGCAGCTCTGGTCCATCGAACCCGGTGCAAATAAATTCGCCGTCCGGAGATTCGGCTCCTGAACCGGTTATATGTCATCCGGAGCCCTATTCGGGAAATGTGGAGGCTTGTGCGCCGTTTTTGATGCAGTGTTTTTTGGTTTTTGCTCAGCGACCGGCGTCTTTCTCCTCCGAGAGTAGCCGAGTCGCATATGTTATTAATCTGTTGCGAGGTGACGCCCTGGTGTGGGTCACGGCGTTGTGGAGCAATAATCACTGCTAAAATCCTTTGATGAATGTTCCCCATGAACCTCGTTTGGTTTTTGATCATCTGATGAAAACAAATACCGGGGTTCAACGATTGCTTGAACCTCCGACAGGGGCGACGAAGTGCAGCTGATTATTCTGTGGATTTTCGAATCTTTTCCGCTCAGTCTGGTTGGAATGCTGCTGCTTTGAGGGGGGTGTTTGTAGACGGGTTGAATGACTCCCTGAAAGATGAGCTAGCCGTCCGTGATGAACCGAAGGATTTAGATGAGTTAATATCCTTGGTTATCCGTCTAGACGATCGGATTAAGGAGCGTGGACGAGAGAGAGGGCGAGCGTCCGAGCGGGTTGTTTTGTCTCGGGGTTTTCCCCGACACAAGCCTCTTCTTCGTTCCTCTGAGACTCCTCCGACGGGACCTCTAGCTCCTCTAGTGGACAAGCCAATGCAACTTGGAAGGGTCAGAACAGCCATATTGCCCCGGTCAAACGAGCGTCAGGAGACAGCATGATAATATGGCTCCAGGTGTTTTAAGGACATTTTTGTGGGATATAAATGGGAGTTTTGTAAACCAGGTTTTGTGTATAGCACTTGAGGTAGTTCTGGTGGGGTGAACAGGCTGGCTGGTCGGAGTTCGTTTGGACTCAGGTAAGCGTGTGTTTTTTTTTTTTATTGTTTATAGTTATTTAATTTTTGTTAGCGGAATGGGTCGTTTTATTTTGTTGGTTTTTATTTCCCTGTCCCCTAACCCCAGCCTCACACACTCCTGGCCATTCGTCTTTGGTGTTGTGGGGTGGTGCAGGTTGGTTGCTGGGCATTCCCATGAGGACCTCTGCACCAGGGCTCTTTTCTTAGATTTAGTTGTTTCCCGGTTCCTCTCCAGCCTCAGCGTGCCTCTGACCATTTGCCATTGGCATTGCTGAGGTGTCGGGTAGTGGGGATATACTCCAGTCAGAGCGGTGGGGCCGATCAGTGCCATACGCCTTTTCCGCTGGCCACCCCTCCCGGTAGGCTGGAGTATAGTCGGGGGGTCGGCACCGGCCGTCGTGCCAGTTTTCCCCTGCCCTTGGGGGTGGAGCTGGGTTGCGTTTTTCCTATTGGCTTCTCCGGCTTAGTAGTCCTGTGCCGATTGCCACGACGTGTTTCCCGATGGACCTGGAGGGTCTTTCGGGGTGCTGGGGAGGTCAATGGGGCTTTCTGTAGTTTTTGTTTGCTCCTGGGGTGGTTTTTGGAAATCCCTGGGGGTTTGGGGTTTTTGTTTCCTCCTGTTTCCCCCAGGGGTTTGATGGGACGGTCCTCTGGGGGGGAGGTTGACTGTGGGGCCGACCGGCCGTGTGAGGCTGGGGTGGGGTTCCTGGGTTGTGGGGGTGTCTCCTGGGGTTTGATGGGATGGTCCTCTGGGGGACGTTAAGGCTCCTGTGTATGCCTGGGGATTCCTGGATGGCTCCTCCCGTGGTCGTTGCTCCTGGGGTTGACGACGATGTCCCCTGGGGGAAGTCGGGCTCCACATGTTAGGGGAGGGCGTTGTTTGTTTTTTCCTTTGACCTGTGTTATAGTGTGTTGGGGGGTTTTTGGGTTTGTGTGTTTTTTGTTCCTCCCCAGGGTTTCCTCCCCAGGGTTTGATGGGACGGTCCTCTGTGTGTTTTCTTTTTGGAACTGCTTCTGATTATTTCATGCTGGGTTCAGTCAGATACTGGACCGCTCCTCACTCCGCATCTTATCCATAACAAATACTTTAACACAAATCTCAGTGAACCCATCAGTCATCCTTTATGACAATCATGAGCTATTTTCAGCCTCACTGTGGGCATCAAGAATCCGTGTCAGTGCTTGTGCAGCTGTAAATCTTGCTGTTCTAGAGCTGTTGGCCATGCTTCCCTGCAAAACAGTCAAATATAATGATTAGATTTGGCAAATTACAATACCATCTAAAGCTATAATGTCAAAAATCTCATAAATCTTCCAGGGGGTCATAAGTGACCCCACACAAGTTTGAATTATACTTTCCACACAAATCGGCTGATCCTTGCAAAATTCTAAGAACAAATGCAGGACAAATAGTTTGACCAATTCATGGTAGGAAACTTTTTCCAATTAAAATGAGAAAAATGGTGCACAAAAATATATGCCCGGAGTCACAAATGTTCCCACTCGGTTGCTTGAGGGTTAAAAGTGAAATTCTAATTTGGTTTCTCACATGGCAAGTAATTTACTAACACAGGGCTCATGTTATCTGTTCACACAACGTTATCCTAAAACCCTCTATGACAAATGAATATTTAAACATACTATTAGTTGGCCCATGAATCAAGCGCCTTTAACGCTGATGTCGTGCAATCATCTAAGCTGCCAGTTATAATCTTACATCCCTCTCTGATGGATCTGGTGGTTTTTCTATCACCATGTGGAACTAAAAAAAACATGTTTTTTAAACTTCAAAGGCTGACAACCTCAGTGATCATTTTATGTCCAGAAAAGGGTAAATTTATTAAAACTGAAGGGCCCGGATTTATCTTCAGCATGCAAACACTTTGAAGATTTTCCAGCTGTCTCTGCGATAAGTTACTGTACATTGGACAGCACGTCTGCCTCATTCCCTGGCTGCTTGTTATCTGGTCCCTCTCAGTCTGTGTCCCTTCGAGATGAGGAAACCTTTACGATGGCTTACCTCCAGGGAGCTGAGCTCATTTTAGCATAAAGTGGAGGCTTCTGAGGCTGAAGTTCAAGGACTGAAAAGGTTTAGCAGGCTGATGGTGTTTGTGTTACTGAGGGAGCGATGGCAGTGTGTTGCACAAGGATAGATCCACTGGGATGCAACCCCAACCAGATCCCCCCAAAAAAGGATGCCGAGAAAATATATATGAAGAAAGGGAAAATGAAAAATAAAGAAAGAAAATAAAACAAGAGCACTTTTTTTTCACTTGACAACCTAATGTTTGCCACAATTTCTTTATTATCTTCCACAAAAAAAAAAAAAAAAGAAAAAAAGATGAACATAATCTCAGTGTGTTCAACAATATGAAATCATTTTCACATGGTATCATCTGTCCATAGAAGTAGAATAAACGTCTATGATCTTCATGATACTATTATATGATAATGTGTTTGTGGAGATTTCTGGCCAATCTGTCAAAAATTCAACTGTGATTATGAAAGATGTGGTTTATAATAAAAACTAATACCTCACTTTGCAAATTTGACATTTTTATGTTGGTATTCACAATGGATATTGTTGCTTATGCAGCAGCTTCACTCTGCATTGTTCTGTGATTTTGACTCCTCCCACTCACTCCCCTTGGGATGCAAACTCACAATCTCCAGCATGAATGGGAGGCGGACGCTCTGACGAGCCGGCTCAAAACCCAGGCTCTGGCCTGAGTGGGCAGAATATCTTTTGGCTGTTGGGTTTGTGTGGCCCATTGACTACTATTGCACAGCGACTCCTGCTGGCCTCCGTCACACTTACTACTGGCATAAAAATGACTATTTGTGAAATGTCAATGATGTCACGCATGGTAGCTTCATGGTTAGCGTTTTGCAAAAAATGAGTTGCGCTCTTTACACAAGTCCTGTTTGGTTCTGGTGCGGTAGTCAAGCGGAGCATAAACTGTTTGCAGGAGGGACTCGCACACAGAAGGACAAACTCAAACAGAGTTTTTTTCAGATCGTGTTTTTTTACTTAAAGGAGCCTTACCCAGAAGGGTGCAGGAAAGAAAAAGAAAAAAAAAGAAAAGAAAAGTGCAACTGAAACGTTTGCACTTTTCTTTTCTTTTCTTTTCCACCTGCGCGGCGAGAGCCTCCACCCTGCGGTTCAGGAGGACGTTCTGCTCGGTCATGAAATCCAACCGAGTCGTGAAAGCGGTGAGGATCCGCAGCAACTCACCGATTACCCCTCCCGCGGACGCCTGCGCGTCCTGTTCTTCCATTGGCCGTTCAACAGCCGGTTGACGCCCCTCGGGATCCATGACGCTGGCCGAGATATCCTGTTGGGAAAGTGTAGGAACACGGACCCACAACAGGGGGCGCAAATGAACGGACAATGGAGTAAGTCAAAATAACAAAGCTTTACTGTTGTGAATGTGCACAACGAATACAACCAATCACAGCAATGGACAACAGTCAATTCACAAAAGTGTCGTGTGGGCAGGCTTGAAGATAGGAGACGCCTCTCCAAGGTAAGACCGGAACCACACGGCTTCCTCCGCCACAGGACCCCGGGAATACTGGAGCCGCCAAGTCCCGAACTCCCAGGTGGCCACTGCCTCCGTGTGTCGGACATGGTACTGCTGGCGAGGAACAAAGGACAGTTAGATGGGGGCGCGTTTGCACCCAGGACTCCGAACAGCAGGGAAGTTACCTCCACCTCTCGTTGGAACAGTAATCCACAAACTAGCACAATCCAAAAAGATACACTCCGTAGCTTCGATACGTTACCTCTCTGGTAGAAACGATATCTCGGCAATGAGGTGGAGGTGCCGTCCTGCTGATATACCCCACAGATGATTGCCGTCAGCTGTCTCAGGTGATGGGTGACAGCTGTCACCGTAGCTGCTCACGTGAGGCGGCGGCGCCCTCTGGTGCCTGGAGCCCGCACTCCAGGCAGGGCGCCCTCTGGTGGTGGTGGGCCAGCAGTACCTCCTCTTCAGCGGCCCACACAACATCCTGTCCAGGATGAACCACGCCTACATGGTCATTCCTTGAATGAGATCAGTGGACTGCTCAGTTGTGATGAATCAACACCCCCCCAACCACCACCATCAATTTCTAGATTCACCCCTATATGTTTTTGGATATACAGTGCAGATTAACTGCATTAGTGTTGGCCAACTGCATTTGACACTCGAACAGAGTTGTTGTTTTTTCCACGAAGATTTAAATTATGTTGAATGGGATCAGAGGCACTCCATGCAGTGTTCATTAAAAGATAAAAATCAAACATGAACTAGGACAGTTTCCCCAGCAGACAGGACCGATTGTCAAACCCTGTAGGGACACTGACACTTCATCAAAACCAACTCTCGAGGACCAGATTTATCCAGATAATTTGTCAGCTGAGCCCTGTAATGTTTTAAAAAATGAACACATTTCCTCCCAGGCACTGATATCTGGCGAGACAAAGGCTTTAAAGAATAAACATTTTAACATTAATCTGCCTCCACCCCAGGGAGAGATTTGAGGTTACAAGCTCATTATGAGGAAGGTATGCCAGCTTTCTGCAACTCTTGTAGACAGTATTTTCCCTCTAATATAAACTCAAAGCACAACAGATTTTACAGTATTAAGGCAGGTTATTCTCACAAAACATTCGGAGTAAAACATTCAGCCCTGGTATGGGATATACACAATGATTCATACATTTACTTTTGCTTTTATTTCTTTGCAGACAGTGAACCCAATATACGAGGTCTGTCCAGAAAGTATTGGACCTTTTTATTTTTTGCAAAAACCATATGGATTTGAATCACGTGTGATTGCATTAGCCAAGCTTGAACCTTCCTGCGCATGCGTGAGTTTTTTCACACCTGTCGGTTGCGTCATTCGACTGTGAGCAGGCTTTGTGTGACCAGTGGTCCACCCCTCTCGTCGGATTTTTATTGCGAATAAATGTCTGAACGATTTGGAGCTTTGCTGTATCAAATTTTTCCAGAAACTGTGATAGACCTCCAGGTGGACACCATTCGGAAAATTTAGATGGCTTTCAGCGACGATTTTATGGGGATTACACAGATTAAGGAGTGCTCAAGCCGGTTTAAAGACCGCCCACAGCGTCTGAGAGCGCTGCGCGCTCCGAGCGCTGATTGACAGGCTCAAACCCCGCTGAATCAACCAGATCATTTCCAACGTGAAGGCTTTGTTGATCCGGGACGTCGTCTGACTTTCACAAAAAAGGCAGAAGGCGTGGACATCAAGACTTTTTCAGCACATTCTACTGTTACAGGAGTTTTTTTCATGGAAAGAGAAGTGGAGGATTGCACCACCGTGCCACTCATGGCGTGGGACAAAACCACCTCCGTGTTGGTCTCACAGGACGGCTTTCAGATGGCTTTCAGACGGCTTCCGGTTGCTTTTCAGTCATGTGAGTATCTGAGAAATTGTGCATGAGCTGGACATGCCCCAACATGTCCTGTGAGGCTTCATCACGGCGTTGCTTTGCGCCATGCGGCTCCGCTACGACGCGCGGAATTCCTCCGCTCCTCTTTCCACGACAAAAACTCCTGTAACAGTGGAATGTGCTGTTCATTTCTAAACTGGACGCTGTCTTGATCCGGTATGTCGTCTGACTAGCACAGGAATTGCGGAAGACGTGGACATCAGCACTTTTTTGTCACATTGAGACAGACGTGCGGAGGAATACAATATATATATTAGAAATGTCTTTCTATCTTTCCACTGCAGGAACAGAATGTAAATTTATTCTGTTCCTTAATGTCTGTGTGAATCCTGTGTGAGCCTTAGGAGTGGTTAGCTTATTCATTACTGGTTAACTCGTACTTGCTTGGCTATACTTTTGATTTTCCTAGTGCACAAAGTACACTACTTTACACCATCCGTAAATCCTGCGTGACGTTGGACGATAGGGTGGCTTTCTTAGAGAGCCATGTCCGTAAGTTAGAACAGCTTCTTAGCTCAGTGGAGTGGCTAGCGTGCCCATTAGTATCAGCCTAGAAATGCTGGCTGTGGAGGACAGCTTTCAGACTTTGGCTCGGCGAGAGGAAGCCCCGTAGGGCTTGGTGCCCAGTTGTGGTACCCTGATCACACTCACCACTGCGAACTGTGAATCAGTTCTCCCCCTTGGATTTGCCTGATGTGAATTCTCTGATCCCACAAGTGACTTCCACTCCTGTCTCCAGGTTGAAACGCCGGACTTTAGTGATAGGGGATTCTATCACTCACAAAGTCAGGTTACAGACGCTGGCTGACGTTAAATGTATTCCTGGGGCCAGAGCTCCCAACATTGCATCCCGTCTTAGGGTCCTGACATTGCAGAAGGGAAGACAGACTAAGGAACATGACATGAGATATAGTCACATAGTTATTCATGTCGGCACCAATGATGTCAGGATGAAGCACTCAGAGGTTAGAAAAATGGACATAGAGAGGACTTGTGACCTTGCCAGGAAGATGTGTCAGCATCGATTAATAGTCTTTGGTCCGCTCCCCTCCCGGGGTACTGATGAGGCGTTTAGCAGACTGACATTGTTAAATAGGTGGCTGGCACAATTTTGTAATGTGTGAATTTGTGGAAATAATCCAGATGATTGTTGTCACTGTTTTTCATTGCCAGAAAACTCAGTGCATGGTACTGGGAACATTACAGAGCTTATGAACTGAAAACAAGCCCTACAAAGGAGGTGGAGCTGGTTGACGTAAACCAACTCACAAATCCATATCCACTGGCTGACTACACAATTGGGGGAATGCAGCTGATAACACTGAAAAGACATTTACATGTGTAAGGTCAGTCATACAGTGGGACACAACAAAACATTAACATTAATTAATTATACGACGGCTAAAACCAAGCTTTACTAAATTATAAATAACTTTTTAATGGTATGAGATAGAAACTTACTTTTTTTTTGCTGAAAAGTTAACTCTGCGGACTTTCGAGCCAGTCATAGGCCATCTTTGTACTCCTCATAGAAGCTGTGTGATGACATGCACAATGTGAGTGTCAAAATCGGAATTGGTTCACCGTCACATGGTTTTCCAAAATCCAATCGTAGGGCAGATTTACCTTAAGAAAACAGTGTGAGAATGGAGTTGTACAACGGGGTTCCAAAGTCACTGGAGGAGCTCACTGATGAGGTCAAGAATGCATGTGGATTAGAGGGATACATAAGACTGCAGTACAAGGATGCTGATTTTGGGAACATATTTGTGAATCTGACCTCAACAACTGTGATTAAGGATCTTTCAGTTCTCAAAGTAATCCAGTTAGACCTTGATTCCACAATTGTTTTGTACCCAGTTGATCAGTCAGCAAGTAGCAGCACTCCGTTTGTTGTAGACAGCAATGAGTCCTCTGTGTCTGCATGTACTGATGACACAATATTGCTCTGTTGTCCTTCTTCAGACTCCCTTTGAACACAGCAGTGGCCTCAAGTCTTCCAAATCCCTCGTTTTTCCTGTGACACTGAATGCCAACTGCAGAGGGTAAATGCAGAGTACATGAAAGACCAAACTAGACTGACACCTTGCTCAAAAATGCTCTCGGACATATTGGAGAAACTAGCTGAAACTATCTATGCATACACACCATATCCTGAAGATTGTCACTACAGCGATGTTGCTGAAGCACTGACAAGAAGCACCCTGCTTGAGAGAACCAGGGTCATTCAATCTGAGCTATGGGTGGAAACACAGACTGAAGGTGAAAATAGGCAACTATAGATCCAACTTAAGGCCCACGGCACAGCTGCAGAGCTCACGGTGAACGCTCTGAAGTCCAAGAGTCAAGGGGACTCTCCGGCAAGATATGTAAAAAGACCGAGATGAGCTGAGGTCAGTCATTTTCCATCTTTGCCATGTGATGAAACTACAGAAAGCCTGGAACAAGAGAGGATTTCCCTTCTATCAGAAGTACAAAATGAAACAACCATAAAATGATAAAAGAAAAGATGGCAAAGACATCTGGACGCCTCAGACAAGAAATAGTGCACAAGCAGCCAAGCACTGAAGACATCTTGGTAAACTGGCCTCACTTTTCCAGATGGAAGAGGTATGTTTTTAGATGCAACTCACCTCAGATATCAAACACTCAGATCATTAGACAAATTAGAAAATTATAAAGCTGATCTTTGAGCATTTTGATCCATCCTGTAGCTCTTTTCGGAAGAATATTTGTGGATTTAGTTCTACATGTTTAACTTCTTTCTACATGCTCTTTCTCTATTTTCGCAGATCAGTGCAGAGTTCTGGAGAGTGACAACAATTCCCCTGGAGACAACGTCCATGGCACAGTTGGACAAGCACTCCACCAAACTGTTGGAGGTCATCAGGTGTAAGTGGGGACGTGCAAAGCAACAGACAACCAGTATCTTGCAAGTTTTAGATGAGGTATCTATTAACGAGTTCCATAGCTTTATTATTCATTTGTGTGCGAAAGGAAGCGATGTTTCAATTAATAGTAACTATTTGTACTCAGACCTCTACAATTTCTAATTTCATGCAGCATTTCATAGTTGCACAGTAGGAGTTACTAGGACAAGATGTTACAATTTTGGTATACAAAGAATATGTTGTGGAAAAATAGAGATGTGTATTTTTTTCAGCACTTTTGGTACAAAGACCCATGTGGTTTTAAATGAGACTGTTTCATACTGTTTATTGGGGACTTTTCATTCTTGAAAACAATATACAAGTTGTACACAATTTGGAAGAATAAATATGTTCATAACAAAATGTGTGAGTATAATTTTTTGTATTGAGACTTAAGTTAAATTTACATAAAATCGTAAATGCAAACTTTTTATTTGAGACAACCTAAAAGGGCTATTTGCTCCAACATTCAAGTTTTTTTTTAATGAATTTAAATTGTTCAGGTTAGATTAAATTAAAACATTGGGTTTAAGTAGGAAAAGCAACTTGATTTATTTTAAACAACTTAAAATAAATGGTTTGCTGCAATGTAGAAAAATAGTTTGCATGAAGTAAAAAAAAAGTAGGCTAAACTAATTTTTTTTATTTATGTTGACTTAATGTAAAAAATAAGAAAAAATAAGGTGTGACAGATTACCCTAATTCTTTTAGGTTTAACCAGGGTTAAAATTTTTTCAGTGTACTGGGGGGTGAGAAATACACTAAGCTTGACATGAGCCATGCATATCAGCAGACTGTATTAGATGAGGATTCAAGAAAATATGTCGCAGTGAATACCCACAAAGGATTTTTCACATATACAAGACTGCCTTTTGGTGTGAGCTCCAGCCCAGCGATATTTTCAGCGCACGATACATAAGTTACTTCGGAAAGAGGAGCCATGGCTGTGGGAGCAAGAGCAAGAAAAAGCCTTCACATGTCAAAAGAACTGTTACAATCAAGCAGGATGCTGGTGCATTATGATGAAAATAAGGAACTGATACTCTCACGTGATGCATCTCCATGTAGAGTTGGGGCAGTGCTAGCTCACCGCATGGCAGATGGTGAGGAGATGACCATAGGGTTTGCATCACGCATGCTCACTGCGGCCGAAAAGAACTATTCCCAACTTGATAACGAGGGATTAGCTGTTATTTTTGGAGTCCAGTATTTTCACAAGTACCTGTATGGTCGAGGGTTTGTGATTTGTACAGATCATAAGCCGTTGATAAATTAATTATATGAGATGTAGGCTTTCCCACAAATGGCATCTCAAAGAATAATTAGGTGCGCTGTACTGTTGAGAGTGTATATGAGTATGTCATACTTTATAGGGCAGGTAAATATAACGGTAATGCTGATGCTCTCAGTCGAATTTCCTCGGCCGGAAAAACTCAAGGATACAGAACCAGAGGAACAGGGTTGATGCTGGACCAAGAAAAGAGCCCTCTTACAACATCAGAACAACTCTGGCAATGGACATTTACAGATCTTATACTCTCAAGAGTCCCCCCAAAAATGTTTTTAATAAAACACCTGAACTAAGGCTGCCTGTTAGCTTAGCTGGTTGGAGGGGCGTCTTCAGGCTGAGCCACCCATGCTCCACTCCTTTAGAGTACATGATTAATCAGATGCCAACACGGTGACACTCAGATATGGGCTTCATATCTGCTGTTCCGGGTCTCTATTGAAAATCCACAGGTGACATCATGCAGGCTTTGTCCAGTACAGTAGTGTTCAGAATAATAGTAGTGCTACGTGACTAAAAAGATTAATCCAGGTTTTGAGTATATTTCTTATTGTTACATGGGAAACAAGGTACCAGTAGATTCAGTAGATTCTCACAAATCCAACAAGACCAAGCATTCATGATATGCACACTCTTAAGGCTATGAAATTGGGCTATTAGTAAAAAAAAAAGTAGAAAGGGGGTGTTCACAATAATAGTAGTGTGGCATTCAGTCAGTGAGTTCGTCAATTTTGTGGAACAAACAGGTGTGAATCAGGTGTCCCCTATTTAAAGATGAAGCCAGCACCTGTTCAATCAACTTCAATCAACTTTTTTCTTGTATAGCGCCAAATCACAACAAACAGTTGCCCCAAGGCGCTCCACATTGCAAGGCAAGGCCATACAATAATTATGAAACACAGTCTACGTCTAAAGCAACATAACCAAGGGATGGTCCAGGGTCACCCGATCCAGCCCTAACTATAAGCCTTAGCGAAAAGGAAAGTTTTAAGCCTAATCTTAAAAGTAGAGAGAGTATCTGTCTCCCTGATCTGAATTGGGAGCTGGTTCCACAGGAGAGGAGCCTGAAAGCTGAAGGCTCTGCCTCCCATTCTACTCTTACAAACCCTAGGAACTACAGTAAGCCCGCAGTCTGAGAGCGAAGCGCTCTAATGGGGTAATATGGTACTACGAGGTCCCTAAGATAAGATGGGACCTGATTATTCAAAACCTTATAAGTAAGAAGAAGAATTTTAAATTCTATTCTAGCATTAACAGGAAGCCAATGAAGGGAGGCCAACACGGGTGAGATATGCTCTCTCCTGCTAGTCCCCGTCAGTACTCTAGCTGCAGCATTCTGAACCAACTGAAGGCTTTTTAGGGAACTTTTAGGACAACCTGATAATAATGAATTACAATAGTCCAGCCTAGAGGAAATAAATGCATGAATTAGTTTTTCAGCATCACTCTGAGACAAGACCTTTCTGATTTTAGAGATATTGCGTAAATGCAAAAGGCAGTCCTACATATTTGTTAATATGCGCTTTGAATGACATATCCTGATCAAAAATAACTCCAAGATTTCTCACAGTATTACTAGAGATCAGGGAAATGCCATCCAGAGTAACGATCTGGTTAGACACCATGCTTCTAAGATTTGTGGGGCCAAGTACAATAACTTCAGTTTTATCTGAGTTTAAAAGCAGGAAATTAGAGGTCATCCATGTCTTTATGTCTGTAAGACAATCCTGCAGTTTAGCTAATTGGTGCGTATCCTCTGGCTTCATGGATAGATAAAGCTGGGTATCATCTGCGTAACAATGAAAATTTAAGCAATACCGTCTAATAATACTGCCCAAGGGAAGCATGTATAAAGTGAATAAAATTGGTCCTAGCACAGAACCTTGTGGAACTCCATAATTAACTTTAGTCTGTGAAGAAGATTCCCCATTTACATGAACAAACTGTAATCTATTAGACAAATATGATTCAAACCACCGCAGCGCAATGCCTTTAATACCTATGACATGCTCTAATCTCTGTAATAAAATTTTATGGTCAACAGTATCAAAAGCAGCACTGAGGTCCAACAGAACAAGCACAGAGATAAGTCCACTGTCCGAAGCCATAAGAAGATCATTTGTAACCTTCACTAATGCTGTTTCTGTACTATGATGAATTCTAAAACCTGACTGAAACTCTTCAAATAGACCATTCCTCTGCAGGTGATCAGTTAGCTGTTTTACAACTACCCTCTCAAGAATCTTTGAGAGAAAAGGAAGGTTGGAGATTGGCCTATAATTAGCTAAGATAGCTGGGTCAAGTGATGGCTTTTAAGTAATGGTTTAATTACTGCCACCTTAAAGGCCTGTGGTACATAACCAACTACAAAGATAGATTGATCATATTTAAGATTGAAGCATTAAATAATGGTAGGACTTCCTTGAGCAGCCTGGCAGGAATGGGGTCTAATAAGCATGTTGATGGTTTGGATGAAGTAACTAATGAAAATAACTCAGACAGAACAATCGGAGAGAAAGAGTCTAACCAAATACCGGCATCACTGAAAGCAGCCAAAGATAACGATACATCTTTGGGATGGTTATGAGTAATTTTTCTCTAATAGTCAAAATTTTGTTAGCAAAGAAAGTCATGAAGTCATTACTAGTTAAAGTTAATGGAATACTCAGCTCAATAGAGCTCTGACTCTTTGTCAGCCTGGCTACAGTGCTGAAAAGAAACCTGGGGTTGTTCTTATTTTCTTCAATTAGTGATGAGTAGAAAGATGTCCTAGCTTCACGAAGGGCTTTCTTATAGAGCAACAAACTCTTTTTCCAGGCTAAGTGAAGATCTTCTAAATTAGTGAGACGCCATTTCCTCTCCAACTACGGGTTATCAGCTTTAAGCTACGAGTTTGTGAGTTATACCACGGAGTCAGACACTTCTGATTTAAAGCTCTCTTTTTCAGAGGAGCTACAGCATCCAAAGTTGTCTTCAATGAGGATGTAAAACTATTGACAAGATACTCTAACTCCCTTACAGAGTTTAGGTAGCTACTCTGCTCTGTGTTGGTATATGACATTAGAGAACATAAAGAAGGAATCATATCCTTAAACCTAGTTACAGCGCTTTCTGAAAGACTTCTAGTGTAATGAAACTTATTCCCCACTGCAGGGTAGTCCATCAGGGTAAATGTAAATGTTATTAAAAAATGATCAGACAAAAGGGAGTTTTCAGGGAATACTGTTAAGTCTTCTATTTCCATACCATAAGTCAGAACAAGATCTAAAATATGATTAGAGTGGTGGGTGGACTCATTTACTTTTTGAGCAAAGCCGATAGAGTCTAATAATAGATTAAATGCCGTGTTGAGGCTGTCATTCTCAGCATCTGTGTGGATGTTAAAATCGCCCACTATAATTATCTTATCTGAGCTAAGCACTAAGTCAGACAAAAGGTCTGAAAATTCACAGAGAAACTCACAGTAACGACCAGGTGGACAATAGATAATAACAAATAAAACTGGTTTTTGGGACTTCCAATTTGGATGGACAAGACTAAGAGACAAGCTTTCAAATGAATTAAAGCTCTGTCTAGGTTTTTGATTAATTAATAAGCTGGAATGGAAGATTGCTGCTAATCCTCCGCCCCGGCCCGTGCTACGAGCATTCTGACAGTTAGTGTGACTTGGGGGTGTTGACTCATTTAAACTAACATATTCATCCTGCTGTAACCAAGTTTCTGTTAGGCAGAATAAATCAATACGTTGATCAATTATTATATCATTTACCAACAGGGACTTAGAAGAAAGAGACCTAATGTTTAATAGACCACATTTAACTGTTTTTAGTCTGTGGTGCAATTGAAGGTGCTATATTATTTTTTCTTTTTGAATTTTTATGCTTAAATAGATTTTTGCTAGTTATTGGTGGTCTGGGAGCAGGCACCGTCTCTACGGGGATGGGGTAATAGGGGGATGGCAGGGGGAGAGAAGCTGCAGAGAGGTGTATAAGACCACAGCTCTGCCTCCTGGTCCCAACGCTAGACAGTCACAGTTTGGAGGATCCCAAAAAATTGGCCAGATTTCTGTTGAACATGCTTTTCTCTTTGAAAACCTGAGGAAAATGGGACGTTCAAGACATTGTTCACAAGAAAAGCGTAGTTTGATTAAAAAGTTGATTGGAGAGGGGAAAACCTATACGCAGGTCCAAAAATTTATAGGCTGTTCATCTACAATGATCTCCAATGCTTTAAAATGGATAAAAAACCAGAGACACATGGAAGAAAACGGAAAACAACCATCAAAATGGATAGAGAAATAACCAGAATGGCAAAGGCTCACCCATTGATCAGCTCCAGGATGATCAAAGACAGTCTGGAGTTACCTGTAAGTGCTGTGACAGTTAGAAGACGCCTGTGTGAAGCTAATTTATTTGCAAGAATCCCCCGCAAAGTCCCTCTGTTAAATAAAAGACATGTGCTGAAGAGGTTACAATTTGCCAAAGAACACATCAACTGGCCTAAAGAGAAATGGAGGAATATTTTGTGGACTGATGAGAGTAAAATTGTTCTTTTTGGGTCCAAGGGCCGCAGACAGTTTGTGAGATGACCCCCAAACTCTGAATTCAAGCCACAGTTCACAGTGAAGACAGTGAAGCATGGTGGTGTAAGCATCATGGTATGGGCATGTTTCTCCTACTATGGTGTTGGGCCTATATATCGCATACCAGGTATCATGGATCAGTTTGGATATGTCATAATACTTGAAGAGGTCATGTTGCCTTATGCTGAAGAGGACATGCCCTTGAAATGGGTGTTTCAACAAGACAATGACCCCAAGCACACTAGTAAACGAGCACAATCTTGGTTCTAAACCAACAAAATTAATGCCTTGCAGATGTGAAGAAATCATGAAAAACTGTTGTTATACAGCTAAATACTGGTTTAGTGATTCACAGGATTGCTAAAAAAGCAATTTGAACATAATAGTTTTGAGTTTGTAGTGTCAACAGCAGATGCTACTATTATGGTAAACACCCCCTTTTCTACTTTTTTTTTTTTTACTAATAGCCCAATTTCATAGCCTTAAGAGTGTGCATATCATGAATGCTTGGTCTTGTTGGATTTGTGAGAATCTACTGAATTACTGGTACCTTGTTTCCCATGTAACAATAAGACATATACTCAAACCGGATTAATCTTTTTAGTCACGTATCACTACTATTATTCTGAACACTACTATATACCCAGTGACTTTATCCACTTCAGCAACCACAATAAACTGTCTTCAAAACTGTTTTAGCACGCATGGTATCCCAAGATGATCATCTCAGACAATGCACAGTGTTTTGTCAGTGAATAAACCAGAGAGTTCATAACAAGGAATGGAATAACATGTGACATCAGCACCGTATCACCCATCTTCAAATGGTTTAGCTGAAAGAGCTGTGCAAACTTTTAAAGATCTCATGAAAAAGAGTAGCAGTAATACAGTAGAGACAAAGTTAAATAGGGCACTGTTTAGCTATTGTATCACGCCACACTCAACAACGGGATTGTCACCTGCTGAGATGTTGATAGGAAGAAAATTGAGGTGTACACTTGATTTCATACACCCAGATCTTAAAAAGAAGGTGGAGACCAAACAAACAATTCAAAAGCATATCATGACAGACTTGCTAGGGAATGCAACATTGAGGCAGGAAAATCCATCTATACAAAGAACTATGGATTTGGACCAAAATGGATACCGGGACTGATACAGGAGACTACAGGACCCGTTTCCTACAATGTGCTACTAGGAGATGGAAAACTGGTCAGATGACATGGTGATCAGCTGTTCACCAGACAAGAGTCGCAGCCGTCAGTTCTGAATCCGGATCTCGTGCCAAGGAGGAGCATGTGACAACCACACCAGCATCAACCACATAGGACAGGATGCAGGTCCTATGCAAGAGTGAGGCAGAATCTTGCCTACAACAGAGAGCAGTGCAGCTGTTGGTTCTCCAACAACAAGCTTGTTCGTTCTCTCAGTAACAGGAAACAACCAGCATACATGAAGGACTTGTTAAGTGAGTATTGCTAAACACCCAGACAGATTAAAAAAAAAAAAGTGGGGGGGGGGGGGGGGAAGAGATTGACAGTAGTGTATTTTGTTGAACTTGCGGGTTACACATAAAGGTTAGAGGTTGAGCCAGCGAAAACTGAAATTGGGACAACTGTGGTTTGAGTTTTGTTTTAGAACCAGATTGTTGCAGTTCATGGTGAATGTAAACTAGGGATATGTTTCAATTTAAGAGGGGAGGGATGTTATAAAATGATTTCCTGGTGTCACCACTCCATACCAGCAGAGTGTGCTGGGAGATGTTCGGTGACCCCGAGTGTTGTTTCGGCTGATTCCTAAAAAATAGCAGTATGTTACCTGACTTCGTATTAAAGGTGATTTCTTGAGAGAAAGCCGGCTCTTTGGTGATGGTATAGTGAGGATACTACATGGTCAAACTTTCTGCTTCGTGTCAAAAGTCTGGCTGCAGCATTTTGAACCAATTGGAGAGCCCTAATGCTGGACTGCGGTAAACCAGAAAATAGAACATTGCAGTAGTCCAATCTAGAAGAGATAAACACATGGATCAGGGTCTCAGCAAGCAGCATTCACAGATGGAAGAAAGCAGTCCTCATAATATTCTAATGTGGAGGTCAAAGGACAATGTAGGATCAAAAATTACCCCAAGGTTCTTCACTTTGTCAGTGTGATGTATGACACACGAGCCTAGGCTAAGCGTTAACTGGTCAAATTGATGCTGATGTTTCACTGGACCAAGAACCATCATTTCAGTCTTATCAGAGTTTAAAGTAGGAATTTTCTAGACATCCACCTTCTCACTGATACAAGGCAATCTTCTAGGGATTTTGTTGTGAATGAGATTACCAGCAGTTATCGGCATGTATAACTGAGTATCATCAGCATAGCAGTGAAAGGTAATCCCAAAATGCTTCAATATGTGCCCAAGGGGTGCTATATAAAGGGAGAAAAGCAGGGAGCCTAAGATGGGACCCCTGTGGAACCCCAAATTCATGTCACTAAAGTTAGAGTTAGTGTACTGTACAAAACACAGTGAGAATGACTGGTCAAGTATGACCTCAATCATGCAAGGGCACTCCCAGTAATCCCAAAAATGATTTTCCAGCTATCAAGTAGAATATGATGATCCACGGTATCAAATGCAGACAATGAGATCTAACAGCACCAGAACCGTAGTGGTGTCCGAATCCATTGCAAGCAGAAGATCATTCACCACTTTATGAGAGCCATCTCTGTGGAATGATATTTCTACAAGCAGACTGTAGTGGCTCAAACAGATATTCTCAGTAAGATAGTCCACGAGCTGCTGTGAACCACTTTTCCAGAATTTTAGAGCAAATGACAGATTTGACATTGGGCCGATAGTTTTTCAATACAATAGGGTCAAAATTAAGTAAGGTTTAATCACTGCAGATTTGAAACATTTAGGAACAGATCCAGAAGTTAAAGAAAGATTAATAATTTAACACACAGTGGGCCCAAGAGAACCGTATGTCCGTTACTAAGAAGTGGCTTCCGTCTGGCCACTCTACCATACAGACCTGATTGGTCTATTGCTACAGATATGGTTGTCCTTCAGGAAAGTTCTCTCTCCACAGAGGAATGCAGAGTGACCATCGGGAACTTGGTCACCTCCCTGACTAAGGCCCCTTTCCCCTGTTTGTTCAGTTTAGATGGGCAGCCAGCTCTAGGAAGACTCCTGGTGAATCACAATTTCTTTCATTCATGGATGATGGAGGCCACTGTGCTCATTGGGACTTTCAAAGCAGCAGAAATGTTTCTGTACCCTTCCCCAGATTTGCTCCTGAGACAATCCTGTCTTGGAGGTCTGTCGATAATTCCTTTGACTTCATGCTTGGTTTGTGCTCTCATATGCACTTTCAACTGTGGGACCTTATATGTAGACAGGTGTATGACTTTCCAAATTATGTCCAATCAACTGAATTTACCCCAGGTGGACTCCAATGAAGCTGTAAAAACATCTCAACAATGATCAGTGGAAACAGGATGCACCTGAGCTCAATTTTGAGCTTCATGGCAAAGGCTGTGAATACTTATTTAAATTATTTCTTTATTTTATTTTTAGTTGTAATTTTGCAAAAAACTCAAAATCTTTTTCACATTGTTATTATGGGGTATTGTGTGTAGACGTTTGAGGAGGAAAAACGAATTTCATCCATTTTGAATAAGGCTGTAACATAAAAAAACGTGGAAAAATGAAGTGCTGTGAATACTTTCTGGATTCACTGAACCATGCAGCTCTGCCCATCCAGTATCTTTAATGTTTGACACTTTGCAAAAAACCCAAAATCAAACTTATTAAGGGCATATAAAGTAACAACTACAACAACAAAAAAAGCAGATATACTGTGAAACCCAGCTTGACAAAACACAATTTTTATTAAAATAATCAGGTTCTGGCATTGCTGGACTGCAGGGTTTTTTTTAAGTAACATAAATGCCAATTCTGCTGACTTGAAACACTTTAATACAAAGACGCATGTCACTAATTTCAATTTCTTGGGTCATGTCATTTTCTTGTGTAGCAGAGCCTGAGAAGATGAATGGGCACAAGCTCAAGTGTCATTTTCATATTAATGAGACCGATGCTTGCTTCTTTTTGAAAAGTCCAACGGAATAAATCTTTTGTCCTCTTATTATTTCAGTCTGCATATGAAGCCCTCCAAAATCAGAGACCGACTGACTCACTACTGTGCAACTATTGGATAGAATCATACATTTTAATGAACATCGACAAACTCTCCGATTGTCCAACCTGCCTATCAGTATGCAGATATTCTATCAAATAAATTGCTTTTAACTTTGCATATAGTCCACTCAGATATAGCATGAGCAACTCATGAAATATGCACAATCTAACCTTCAGATTTTATTTTTTGAAGAGTCTGTAAGTAAACTGATGCATAACATTACAATATTAGACCAAGTCTGTGTACAGCTGATATCGAGACACCGATTCATTTCCTTTGGGTCTCAAAGAACTGATTTTTGTCTTCTGGTTTCCCAGTATTACTCTTCAGGTGATCGACAACACAGTTACCAGAATTGTGAGCATATAAGTCTTGTGTCGGATTCTCTGCAGTGACTGTTTGTCCCTGCAAGGACAGATTTTAAGGTCCTGCTGTGAATACAGAACAATAGGGGTGCAAGAGAACAAGTCAACTTTGTCAGTTCTGCAATGTATACACAGACATATTGAGAATTGAAATTGTGTTACTTTGTCTCCCAGACAATACACACTCACAGAAATATTTAACCCTAACTTTTAAGATTTATGTAATTTTATTACATGACAAATTCCCATCTACTTTTAATTTTTTAGATAATTTTAATACAAACCTACCAAATAAACCTTACATGATGCATATTCATTACTGTAATAAATCCTATTTGAAATGCATTATCCTCAGCTTTATGTATTTAGTATTAATAAAATATAATTATTCTAAATAAATAATAATGACAGTATTTATTTAAATACATAAAGTATATTGTTTGAATTGCATAATAATAATGTTACCTATGCCATTTATCTTGTATAGGTAACATAATTATTATGCAATTCAAGCAATATACTTTATGTATTTTAAACAAATACTGTCATTATTATTGATTTAGAGTAATTATATTGTATTAATACTACATACATAAAGCTGAGGATTATGCATTTCAAATGAATAGGATCTATTACAGTAATGAATATGCATCATGTAAGGTTTATTTGGTAGGTTTGTATTAAAATTATCTAAAAAAGTAAATGGGAATTTGGCATGTAATAAAATTACATAAATCTTAAAAGTTAGGATTAAATATTTCTGTGAGTGTAGCCCTGATATCTTGTCAATCACTTCCAAATCTACCAAATGTTGGTCAGAACATCTGATCCCTTGAATCCTCCCTCCCCCTCATGGGTTGAAATTGTTTCCAGACAGCATGGCTTTAGATTATATTGGCAATATCATATTATGAATCCCTTCTCTAAAATTATAGTGGTGCCACAGTGTCAATCGTATTTCTCAATTTTTGCACATAGTGAAGGCATTACTCTCAGCGTAGTGGCTTTGTGTGCATATGTCACCTCACTTGACGTAAAAACTGATGCACAAGATTCCTAGAAGAACCTTTAGGTCAACTAACAAGCCATTTTAATAGTCATTCATTTTGTGCCACTTATCCGGATCGTGATAGCAGGTGTTTGCGTGAAGTGACTAGGCTGAGAATCAGCAGCTCTAAATCGGAGACCATGGTCCTCTGTTGGAAAAGGATGAATTGTCTCCTCTCGGTCAAGGGCGGAGTTATTGCCCCAAGGGGAGGAGATTAAGTACCTTTGTTTCTGGTTTTTGAGAATAAGTTGTAGCATGAGATCAACAGACTAAACTCGGGCTGTGTGAGAAGTTTTGCTGACAGTGTGCCAGACAGTCATGGTGAAGAACTTAGGTGAGCCTCAATTTCCACCCTCATCCTTGCATATGGTTATGAACTTTGGGTAATGACCAAAAGAATAAAGCCGCAGATTCAAGTAGTGAAATGAGATTCCTCTATGGGGTATCTAGGCTAACAGACAGGGTGAGAAGCTGAAATATCTGGGAAGGACCGAGTACAACAACTGCTTCTTTGCACTGGAAAGAGCTAGCCAAGGTGGCTCAGTCATCTGGTCAGGATGACCTGAGGTCATCTCCTTAAGGCACCTTCACACATAGTGCGAAGTTTGGTCAAATATGGTGAAACAGTTCGAATTAGCGCACCACGAAACATCACGCCAATGGGCAGGCGTGCACGATCCCAGTGCAAGATTTCATGCACACAACGGTGTCTTTCGAGCAGTAGCAGGGCAAGGTCCACCACATCGCGCCACTTATGTGGAATAAATAAAAACCAGCCAGTACCTGCAGGACCACATTGCGCCTCTTAAGTGGAGTAAATAAAAATAGAGAGAGAAAAAAAACACACCACCCACGGGATGCGAACCCACACCTTACAAAACCTCTGATTGCCAGTCAGAAACTTTACCACTGAACTACAGAGCTGTCCTTTGAAAACTGCAGGAATCTGCCTCATATCAGGAAGGACATGGAAGTATTCCTAAAAATAAATAAATAAAATCACACACCATACCAAAACACTGCATTTATCAAGCGACGTATACAAGTATGATGTAGCGTATTTATTTATTATTGATTAGAGCCTCCACACGGGGAACAAAAAGATGTAATATAATTTACAAATATTCAGGATCGGCTCACACCGGTGGACCATAGAGATTGTAGTGAATAAGCAGGTAAACTCCCAAATTGAATTAGATCGGATTAGTCCCATCTGATGAGTCACCAAAATAATGAACAATTTAGGGTTTAACACTCATTATTTAATTATTACTCGGGGTACCACCTATTTATAGAATATTTACTTTAATCTCAAATTAATTAATCAGTCTCAGTTTAATTAAATCAGTCTGATCTGAAAGTCATGAATTCCCAATACAATTAACCAATGGTTTCCTTCTGAACACAAATAAACCACAGTAGAAATATTTACAATTTATTTACAAGTAATGAACGGTTTACTGGCATTTTCATAGACAGTGATTAAATAAGTTCATTTATGGACACAATTTTCTTACTCATGAGACGTTGGAAGAAAGAGAGATAAAGCTTAAAGACTTTTAAGTAAATACATCTGATTGGAATTTAGTGATGAATTTAGAAACCAATTAATTTTAAGAAATTATTAAACAAACATGAATATGTTTAAAAAGAAGGAGAATTCAAATTAGCCACTTTGTATCCATAGACAACAAACCCTTTTTCTGGAACCTTTAACTGGGTCACTTAGCTGGTCCATTTGAAGAGATGGTTCGGATGATCCATCCGTCCGTCGTTGATGTTCATGCTCTGGGCAGCGTGAGCTCACTTGGGTCAAGGGGTAACTCAGCGGTCTCCCCGGCGATCCAACGGCTTGTGTCGGCCGGCTTTACAGACAGGTTGGCTGCGGTTTTGAAATCAGCTCCATCGTCAGCTTGCAGGAACCCAGAGATAGAAGGTGTTTGTTGAAAATGGTTTCTGGTAGCTTTTAAAAAGTTTGGTGGAACCAGATTAAGAGTTTTTTGTGAATTTATAAAAAGGTTTAAAACTTTAAAAGTGTTGAAAAACAAAATAGCCGCAGAAAAGGAGAATCACTTTTCTGTAAATTCGCTATTAGTTTGAAAAGCTCAGCTTGGAAGTTCTCTTAAGAATTCAAAAGACATGATGCACCTTAAAGTGTCAGGTTAAAACTTTAAGTTTGTCAAAAATAAAGTATGAATGAATGAGTGCCACGTGGCAGCTTAGCTTAGCAATGGGGCCTTGGCCCAAAAATAAAAATTAAGCGTTTAACAAAGAAAGAGAGAAAATCAGGAGCAAGAGCAGCAGAGAGAGGATTTAAGAGAGCATTTGTGGCTCTGTCCTAAACTTTTAAAGGGGATTTATGTCATTAAACTCTGCCCATTTAGGGTGTTGTAATCTCACAGAAAACCTCATGTCCTCAAAGGGAAGACATATGATTCAACTATTTAAACATTAACAATTCTGGTATCTATTTGTTCTCAGACATTCAAATGGACACACATTATTACTAGTCAGACACATCTTTTGGATAAACAGAATATTTCACCATCAACATAATAATGCAGAAAGATCACCCTTAATCACATCAGTTAAAATAAGCACATGTCAATAAACTGGAATGATTACATGCAAAACATTTTGTTTAATTAATCAATACAACACAGAATTTATACAGTAGTGTTCAGAATAATAGTAGTGCTATGTGACTAAAAAGATTAATCCAGGTTTTGAGTATATTTCTTATTGTTACATGGGAAACAAGGTACCAGTAGATTCAGTAGATTCTCACACATCCATCAAGATCAAGCATTCATGATATGCACACTCTTAAGGCTATGAAATTGGGCTATTAGTAAAAAAAAAAGTAGAAAAGGGGGTGTTCACAATAATAGTAGCATCTGCTGTTGATGCTACAAACTCAAAATATTATGTTCAAACTGCTTTTTTAGCAATCCTGTGAATCACTAAACCAGTATTTAGTTGTATAACCACAATTTTTCATGGATTTCTTCATGTCTGTGAGGCATTAATTTTGTTGGTTTGGAACCAAAATTTTGCTCATTTACTAGTGTGCTGGGGGTCATTGTCTTGTTAAAACACCCATTTCAAGGGCATGGCCTCTTCAGCATAAGGCAACATGGACCTCTTCAAGTATTCTGACATATCCAAACTGATCCATGATACCTGGTATGCGATATATGGGTGATTCTTTAACTACGGGCACTATTGGCCTTGTAAAAGTAATTTCCACCACACCATTGCCTTACAGTATAAAGGCCTTGGGGCAACTGTTTGTTGTGATCTGGCGCTATATACATGTGCTCTGATGTCACTGTTTATCTCCATAGAAACTACCCAAACATCTTTCATACAAACTGTTTAAAGGGACATTACAGTGTTGTGGTGGAAATTACGGCAATAGTGTGGGACAACTACATTTTGTTTAAAAAAATCACAACAGTTGTATGACATTGAATACCCCAATTATGTTTTGATATATTTACTGATATTTTATTCAGAGATATTTTAAAACATTAGAAAAAACGTTTACCATTCATTTTATCATTGAAGATCAAAAGTCTGGGTGTGGGACAAGCACAAAACGGCAATATTTGCATATAATGATGCTGAAAAAAGGTGAAAAAGTCATCATAGACTACTAGAACAAATTTCTTAACACTTTCATTGTAAAGATAACTATAAAAGTGTGAAATTTCCCCTTTTTTCTGTTTTTCATACAATATGATCAAAGGACATAAGTGCCCGTAGTTTAAGAATCACCCATATAGGCCCAACACCATAGTAGGAGAAACATGCCCATATCATGATGCTTGCACAACCATGCTTCACTTTGAACTGTGGCTTGAATTCAGAGTTTGGAGGTCATCTCACAAACTGTCTGCAGCCCTTGGACCCAAAAAGAACAATTTTACTCATCAGTCAACAAAATATTCCTCCATTTCTCTTTGGGCCAGTTGATGTGTTCTTTGGCAAATTGTAACCTCTTCAGCACATGTCTTTTATTTAACGAGGGACTTTGCGGGGATTCTTGCAAATAAATTAGCTTCACACAGGCGTCTTCTAACTGTCACAGCACTACAGGTAACTCCAGACTGTCTTTGATCATCCTGGAGTGTTTAATAGGTGAGCCTTTGCCATTTCTGGTATTCTTCTATCCATTTTGATGGTTGGTTTTCTGTTTTCTTCCATGTGTTTCTCTTTTTTTTGTGTGTCCATTTTAAAGCATTGGAGAGCATTGTAGATGAACAGCCTATAATTTTTTGCACTTGTCTATAAGTTTTCCCCTCTCCAATCAACTTTTTAATCAAACTATGCTGTTCTTCTGAACAATGTCTTGAACACCCCATTTTCCTCAGGCTTTCAAAGAGAAAAGCATGTTCAACAGGTGCTTGCTTCGTCCTTAAATAGGTGACACCTGATTCACACCTGTTTGTTCCACCAAAATGACGAACTCACTGACTGAATGCCACACGACTATTATTGTGAACCACCCCCCTTTTCTACTTTTTTTTTTTACTAATAGCCCAATTTCATAGCCTAAGAGTGTGCATATCATGAATGCTTGGTCTTGTTGGATTTGTGAGACTCTACTGAATCTACTGGTACCTTGTTTCCCATGTAACAATAAGAAATACGAGGGCTGTCAATAAAGTAACGGTCCTTTTTATTTTTTTCAAAAACTATATGATTTCATTCATATGTTTTTACGTCAGCATGCGTGAGTTTTTCCACGCCTGTCGGTGACGTCATTCGCCTGTGAGCACTCCTTGTGGGAGGAGTCGTCCAGCCCCTCGTCGGAATTCCTTTGTCTGAGAAGTTGCTGAGAGACTGGCGCATTGTTGATCAAAATTTTTTCTAAACCTGTGAGACACATCGAAGTGGACACGGTTCGAAAAATTAAGCTGGTTTTCAGTGAAAATTTTAACGGCTGATGAGAGAGTTTTGAGGTGATTCTGTCGCTTTAAGGACTTTCCACGGTGCGAGACGTCGTGCAGCGCTCTCAGGCCGCCGTCAGTCAGCCTGTTCACCAGCTGAAAAACCTCCACATTTCAGGCTCTATTGATCCAGGAAGTCGTGAGAGAACAGAGAAGTTTCAGAAGAAGTCGGTTTCAGCATTTTATCCGGATATTCCACTGTTAAAGGAGATTTTTTTAATGAAAGACGTGCGGACGGATCCGCGCGTCGGGACGCAGCGGACGCGGTGCGGCGGCACAGGAAAAACACCTCCGTGTTGATAACCATTTGTAAAATCCAGGCGGCTTTTGATGGCTTTCAGTGGAGTGAGTATATGAGAAATTGTTTAACAGGCAGGGACATGTTCCAACTTGTCCTTAAGGCTTTCAAACAGAGGTGTTTTTCCTGTGGCGGGCGTCGCTGCGGCTGGCGTCCCACGCGCGGACCCGTCCGCACGTCTTTCATTAAAAAAATCTCCTTTAACAGTGGAATATCCGGATAAAAATGCTGAAACCGACTTCTTCTGAAACTTCTCTGTTCTCTCACGACGTCCTGGATCAATAGAGCCTGAAATGTGGAGGTTTTCAGCTTGAACAGGCTGATGACGGCGGCTGAGAGCGCTGCAGCGACGTCTCGCACCGTGGGAAAAGTCCTTAAAGCGACAGTATCACCTCAAATCTCTCATCAGCCGTTAAAATTTTCACTGAAAACCAGCTTAATTTTTCGAACCGTGTCCCACTTCGATGTGTCTCACAGGTTTAGAAAAAATTTTGATCAACAACGCGCCAGTCTCTCAGCAACTTCTCAGACAAAGGAATTCCGACGAGGGGCTGGACGACTCCTCCCACAAGGAGTGCTCACAGGCGAATGACGTCACCGACAGGCGTGGAAAAAACTCACGCTGCGCACGAGGGTTCAAGCAGGTCTGACGTAAAAACATATGAATGAATCCATATAGTTTTGAAAAAAATAAAAAGGACCGTACGTTATTGACAGCCCTCGTATACTCAAAACCTGGATTGATCTTTTAGTCACATAGCATACTATTATTCTGAAGCACTTACTGTATATGAATAAAAAATACGGATGTACAATTCTTTTTATTTTAAAAGAATGTCTTGTTTCTTTACTTACACCTAAATAAAGACAAAGTTTTCTGACCACGTGTTATCATGGGGGAAGGGTCCCCCAGCAATGAGGAGTGGTTCTGTCCTAGGCTTGAAGTCATAAAATTTGGGTTCTCCTGGCCTGGAGAAGCTCAGAATCTGATGTGAAGCAATTATGTCATGTAATTCATAATGACCGGAATTTAACCGATAAACCAGGCAAGGACTCCTTTTTGAAGTACTTCGATTTATAGTTCTGTTTTTCTCTGCGAAACAGTGTTGAGGCCTAAAGGGGGAGCCTCAGGCTTATCTTCCAGATGGCCAGAGAATTTCTGGACTGGGGGTGGAAGCACAGGCTGTCTCCAGTTGAAAACTCAGGTTTTGTTAAGACAGCTTAATGTATTTATTAATTCAATTCAGGGCGACCTCAAGGCCCTGTCTGTTCATCTGGTGATGGCCCATGGTCACTGACATACAGTCATGAATGACATGAATGAGAAGCAGTTGTACTCTGATCATGTCCGCATCTACTGGGTCAGTGCGTCCAGTCACCCCGCGTGCTCTGCCTGACACGTGTGTCTTGTGGACGGCACACTGCAGCAGAGACACCACCTCATGTGTAACAGAGCTCACGTGGGTGATGTGGTCAGATTGCCCTCTGCGTGTTCTGATCTGACGTCCGTTTCAACCTGGCAGGCTGTCAATGTCCACGCCCTGCGCGAGCTCACCAGCTGCAGCTCATCTCCATGGTGATCAATCAATCAATCAACTTGTTTCTTATATAGCGCCAAATCACAACAAACAGTTGCCCAAGGCGCTCCACATTGCAAGGCAAGGCCATACAACAATCATGAAAAACCCCAACGGTCAAAACGACCCCCTATGAGCAAGCACTTGGCCACAGTGGGAAGGAAACATATCACAGTGGTGATATATGTTATGTCCACGTAAGTACAGCAATCAGACACACACACACCTCACAGTGGACAGTTAGTAGGTGTTGTCCAGCTGGGATGTCCAGAACGACAGATCCCCACAGCTGCTTTTGTCAGAAGCCACACCTGTCAGTGGAGTGCACACACCACGTGTCAATGTGTGTTTGCAAAGTCACACTCATGGGGAACTTAGGCAAATTTCACTGCAAGTATGACAATGATTGTCTGCAGTCTGTTGTGCCAAGACTGCGACTGGCCACATATTTCTAAGTGCCATGTGAGCGGCGTTAGATGTTTGTGCATGTCACCTGGAGTTTGGCCGACACCTGCTGCGAGAGGGTGCAATGGGTTAGCACAGTGAACACTGTCTTTCAGGCACTGGTGTGAGCAAATAGTTGTAGCAACAGGTGTACAAGGCATTAGAGGCAGCTACGATTCTATGTGTTTTGCATACAATTCCTCCATGCGCACGTCGAACAAACTTGGCACTATGTGTGAAGGGACCCTTGAGGTCTTCCAGTTACAACTGGAAGGAGGTCTTGACATGCTGAACACAAATTAAACTATTTATTGGTAGATTGTAAACCAGCTTCTAAAGTGCACACCGCCACTTACTGGATAGGTGTGTGAAATCACTGCATAAATCCTCAGTCAGTACATTACCATGAAACAAAATATAACAAGGAAACAACATGTTTGGTAGTTTCAGCACAATCATACAGAACTTTTAAAAGCTGGAACAAGAGCATTCTTGGGTCCAATAGTTTATTGAAGCCTAAAACTACCATACTTGAAACCCCAACTCCAGTGCTGCCCCTTTAAGTTTACAAAATATAACTGGGTAACTACTCTTCAGTCAGGTATAGACTGGTACCTCTGCTGTATTATCAAACTGCTCATTCTGCATATGGGGGGGGGGGGGGGGTCGGTCTACCCTGCCAAAAAAACAAAACAAAAAAAAAACCCACACACCTCAGTCCTTCCCATACTTGGCTTGTGATGGTACAGCCAATAGTATCCTGAATTCCTGGTATTTCAAAGGTATTCTTTCTTGCACTTGGACTCCGTGTGTCAATCTTGCACCAGGCTACCTCGAGTTGAACAGAGGCCGTCTGTGCTCAAGTGAACGTAAATGTTAAAGGGAACAAAAACAAATCCTTTCTACCTGCTCACACTAATGAGTTTAGTTTGATTTTTTCAACAAGACCCATCTTACTTTCAAAAGAATCACTTTCTATTTCACACCGTTATGTAAACTTTGCAATTGATCCATGCTTCACCTGGTCACAGATCATTTATGGTCTGTTACACCACTGAAAGATACTAAATGATTGTGCCCCTTATCAGCTTGCCATTTTTAATCAAACCTTATACACTCCTGTGCACTTTCAAGACAGACCTGTTAAATCAGCAGGTTGCAGCCTTCCCTCAGGCACCGAATTTATGCAACATTACCAGTTTATGGGTGATTCTTAGACTACGGGCACTTATATGTCCTTTGATCATATTGTATGAAAAACAGAAAAAAGGGGAAATTTCACACTTTTATAGTTATCTTTACAATGAAAGTGTGTTAAGAAATTTGTTCTAGTAGTCTATGATGACTTTTTCACCTTTTTTTCCAGCATCATTATATGCAAATATTGCCATTTGTGCTTGTCCCACACCCAGACTTTTGATCTTCAGTGATAAAAATGAATGGTAAAGAAACGTTTTTTCTAATGTTTTAAAATATCTCTGAATAAAATATCAGTAAAATAATCAAAACATAATTGGGGTATTCAATGTCATACAACTGTTGTGATTTTTTTAAACAAAATGTAGTTGTCCCACACTACTGCCGTAATTTCCACCACAACACTGTAATGTCCCTTTAAACAGTTTGTATGAAAGATTGTTTGGGTAGTTTCTATGGAGATAAATAGTGACATCAGAGCACATGTATATAGTGCCAAATCACAATAAACAGTTGCCCCAAGGCGCTTTATACTGTAAGGCAATGGTGTGGTGGAAATGTAATTTCCACCACACCATTGGCCTTTAACTACAGGCACTATTGGCCTGTAGTTAAAGAATCCCTTATATTAGACGGGCAAACTGAAGTTTAAGTCTAGGATTCAGCTTTTATGATGAGGCACACGTGTGCAATAATCATGCTCTTTAAACAGCACTGTGATATGCCACATCTGCCAGATGGATCATATTGGCTGGTGCGAGTGTTCAATGTGGATTTAAACACGCTTGAAGAAAATAAGCTTTTAATGCTTAGAAGGAAAAAAAAAATTACTTCAATGCCGCCCCAAAATGGGAAGATAAACTGTTTCATATATATTTTTAAAAGTATATAAACTCAGTTTCTCAACTTGCTGTGGTGCGATACTTTTGACAACTTTTTTGGAATGATGTGGAAAAAGTGAGGAGAGTTTCATGAGATGTCTGTCAAGCCTGCAGTATGCATGGATTTTACAGTACATTAGGGTATAAATAACACACACACAAAGTTCCTGATTTGAATTTGAAGAAACTTGCCCAATTTCTTCTTCATAGCATGGACATTTTCTGCAGCAAGCCGTCATGACAATCCTCTTTTCCTCACTGCTACAGCATCATTAAAATAGCCATCTTTTGTTGACTGCAGACTAAACAATTTAATAGTTCATTTAAATGAGGAAAAATATTCTGAAAAACCTTATGTAACTGTTCAGCTGTCATCAATTTTACTCCAGATCAGTCATTTAAAGAAAGATTGCAGTGAACCGTCATTTGCAGATTGTCAGCCACTACAAAAGCCCCATGTGTGTTTAACATCCGCTCACATTCTGCCTGTTTCTCAAAGACCAAATCACACTTGAGCTGTTTAAGTTTGTGTCCGATTTGCTTTCACAAGAATAAAACGCAGCTGCATGCCAAGACTTTTGTAAAACAGTATCTGTAGAAAAACAGGATTTTTTATAAAATATACCAATTGTCAATCAACCGAGTTACACTACATCTCATTTTCCAATTGTTTGTCATTGGATTACATTTACTGTATGTAACATCAACAGCAGTCAAATATGTACCAATGTGACGGATGTGCAAATGTACTGCAAAATGATCCAGTTTTAAGAATGTTTTCAAAATACTAGTGCCCTTAAAGCAAAGCCCAATCATGTACATTGCAATTTGACAAGGAGGAGATACAAGTACAATTACTCATTGAAATTGTTCCCAAAAAAAAAAAAAAAAAAAATAATTGACCAGTTTAAAAATCTAGATTAAAGTTTGAGGAAATGCCATATTTATGGATGTGGAACGCGTCACCATTTGTACCAGACATCAGGGCCTCATTAAAGTGCATCTCTGGTAAATTAAATGTGAAGTGACTTTATTAGTCTAAATAAAGAATTAGGAAGATAGTTATTATTGTGTTTCATTTTTGGTGCCATGTCATGAATAATAACATTAATGGCTACCAGTGAGGCCAACTTATGACTGCATGGTCATAGGTGGGGGGCAATTACCTTGGAAATTGTGATGACAGGACAAAAGAATAATCAAATAGTTAATTTTATTGACAATTAAGTTACAATATTTTACCAAGTTCAATGTTTTCTTTAAATATATATTTTAACCTTCATATCACAATAATATTCTCCAGCCACTCAGCCTGACATCTCAAAGTTACTGACTTTTCTGAAGCTGCCAAATAGCACTTCTGATTTCTGCCCTTTTTTGGTAAAGATGGCAGTTTGTCAAATGTTAGTATGTCAGTCAAAAGCAACAAATAATCACAGTATGATGTTTCAACTTAACACCATACACAATCACAGCTTTGAGAAGGCAGTCAGCAGGGAGCCCGCCACAACGATACAAGAGGCCAAGAGAAGATGCAGCAGTTGGCCAAGCCCTAAAAGATAAATAGCATCTATCTGAGTATGTTGTAAACCAAGTCATAAAACATCATTTAGTTTTCCCCTCTAGATTTAAGCCCTCATTGTTGATGTGCCTTTGAGCAAGACACCAAATTCCTTCATTGCTCACTTTTCCTCGTACAGTTGTATAGAAATGTAGCCAACAGTTGCACAGAAGGTGTTTTCTCTACAATGCAAAATATTTAGCTTGAATTTGAATTACACACTTATTTTTATCTAAGGCCAAAATACAGCCATCGGGTATTGCGAAGGCCAGCCGTCCATGGTCAGCATAAGTACAGTCCTGTTACTGCCAGGGTCTCCAAATTCACAGGGAACATTCTTGAAACCAGATCCTGGACAAGTTTAAAGATTGCTAACCTTGACCTGTTTTAAGAGGTCAAAAACTCATTCCGTTTCCTATTTTTATGCTTATACAGCCGAGGGTATTTTAGCATTGCATTAAATTTTTAAAATTGTTATTCTACGGCCACATTAGCTACAACTGCCAACTTGCCATTCATTTTCAGAGCAGGCATTTTGGAGTATCAAGAGACAGTGACTCTGCTGCCAGCTAGGTCTATAGGACACTACTGTAGTCTTGTTTGGGGGCAGGAGCTAAAGGGGTAAAATATGACATGACGGAATTTCTCTACTTCTGGGGTATCAACCATAGTATTTTCAATGGGTTTTTGGTCAAATTACACGCAAACAAATTGAAACGCTAAGAAAAAGGTGACCATGTGGTGGAAAGTGTACATGTGTTTGGGATTTGTTTATGATCTGGATTAAAACGTGTCGAGGTGGTTTTGCAGGCAAGAGAACAGAGCTACTATGGTTAGCTGTGTAGGTTAACACGTACTGTCTCCCACTCGCTTTTGGAGAGTGATTTAGGAGGAGAGTTTTGTCCTTTACCTTAATTTCTCTGAAGACAACAGATCCCACAGAGCTGCAACCAGACCGGATCCCTAAGAAAAGTGAACTGTCAACCAATTAGAGTAGCTGTAGCTGTTAAACAGCAATTTTACTTACTGCACAGGCAATCGGGAATGCAACAACTGCACTCAGGTAGTTGCTCGATAAATACCAGCAGTATGTCCCCAATTGCCCACAGTAGGTCCAGACAAGAGCGCTGAGGAGGAAAAGAAACATGGCAACACAACTGTACACATAAGGAAAGAAAGTGCACCTTTGAGTTCAACAACTTCTGAGAACACATGAAACATATTCCCATTGTTGCATGTGTAAGACAATGATTCCATGTTCATTGAGCTAGTTAAGCAGAGCCTCATGTAGTCTTGCAAGTGCTTGTATGTAACAAGCGGCAAACTGATAGCGAGAGCAGAAGCCCCTACCTGAAAAAGTGCAGTTCCTTAACTGGCCACTGAGGCTTGCTCAAAAACAAAACATTCCCATAGCAGTCAACGTTAAAATGTCCAACTTGAGAGCAGACAAATATGTTACAGCCTGGTACAAAAGACAGTCTCTAGATCATTTCCTCCAAGAGGACTGCATGGGGCACAATTTGTTTATTCCTAGTAAGTCCCTTCGGCTGCTCACTTGTTGTGACCTCGGGGTGCGCCACAGCAATCCAAGGTGGAGCGCTGTTGAATAGGCACAGGTTTACGCCGGATGCTGGACGCAACTCCACATTACATGGAGAAATGTGGCAGGGGTGGGACGAACCCGGAACCTTCCTGCACTGAAACCAAGCGCATTAACCACTTGGCCACACCCCTGCCCGATTGATGTTTTAAAATGTTTTAACTGTAAAGATCTGTATGAGTCGAGGTGTGTGGTCACTTTGATAGCCGCTGAGCCAATGACTCCACCCCTGTTAGACCTCACCATACTTTGGTATTTCACTGATGCGGCTATTATGGAGGGCTGTGTCAGTTCGTTTGGAAAACTTTATTACAAAGACATGAAATATTACAGCTTGGTGATGAACATCCCCAAGATCATTAGAGAGGGGTGGGCAACTTGTTCCAGGAAAGGTCAAGAGAGTGCAGGTTTTCTTTGCAGCCACCGATCCACACTGATTACTATCACTTGAGCAGATGGAATCAGTTAATCAATGAAATCACCTGGTGGAGTCAGTGGCTACAAGAGAAAACCTGCACCCTCTTGGCCCTTTCTGGAACAAGTGCCACCCCTGATCTAGACATCCCTGCTGCCTATTTATGCTGAGTGAAAGGTTTATCACATGTTAGTAGCTATGGATAGTTCTGATTCTTTAGGTTCCTTTAATGACTTAGAAAATAAGCAGCTTATAAGTTTTAAACTTCACCCAAATTAAACAGGAGCACCACCCAAAGTCCCCCCCAAAAATGTTTTAATAAACACACCTGAACTAAGGCTGCCTGTGTAGCTTAGCTGGTTGGAGGGACATCTTCAGGCTGAGCCACCCATGCTCCACTCCTTTAGAGTACATGATTAACAGATGCCAACACGGTGACAATCAGATATCGGGCTTCATATCTGCTGTTCCGGGTCTCTATTGAAAATCCACAGGTGACATCATGCAGGCTTTGTCCAGTACAGTAGTATTCAGAATAATAGTAGTGCTATGTGACAATGATTAATCCGAGGTTTGAGTATATTTCTTATTGTTACATGGGAAACAAGGTACCAGTAGATTCTCACAAATCCAACAAGACCAAGCATTCATGATATGCAACTCTTAAGGCTATGAAATTGGGCTATTAGTAAAAAAAAGTAGAAAAGGGGGGTGTTCACAATAATAGTGTGGCGTTCGTCAATTTTGTTGGTAACAGGTGTGAATCAGGTGTCCCCGATGTAAGGATGAAGCCAGCACCTGTTGAACATGCTTTTCTCCTTGAAAGCCTGAGGAAAATGGGATGTTCAAGACATTGTTCAGAAAGAACAGCGTAGTTTGATTAAAAGTGATTGGAGAGGGGATAAACTTATATGCAGGTGCAAAACATTATAGTCTGTTCATCTACAATGATCTCCAATGCTTTAAAATGGAAAAAAAAAAAAAAAGACGCGTGGAAGAAAATGGAAAACCACCATCAAAATGGATAGAAGAAAAACCAGAATGGCAAAGGCTCACCCATTGATCAGCTCCAGGATGATCAAAGACAGTCTGGAGTTACCTGTAAGTGCTTGTGACAGAAGACGCCTGTGTGAAGCTAATTATTTGCAAGAATCCCCCGCAAAGTCCCTCTGTTAAATAAAAGACGTGCAGAAGAGGTTACAATTTGCCAAAGAACACATCAACTGGCCTAAAGAGAAATGGAGGAATATTTTGTGGACTGATGAGTAAAACTGTTCTTTTTGGCTCCAAGGGCCGCAGACAGTTGTGAGATGACCCCCAAAACTCTGAATTCAAGCCACATTTCACAGTGAAGACAGTGAAGCATGGTGGTGCAAGCATCATGATATGGGCATGTTTCTCCTACTATGGTGTTGGGCCTATATATCACATACCAGGTATCATGGATCAGTTTGGATATGTCAAAATACTTGAAGGTCATGTTGCCTTATGTTGAGCAGGACATGCCCTTGAAATGGGTGTTTCAACAAAATGACCCCAAGCACACTAGTAAACGACCAAATCTTGGTTCCAAACCAACAAAATTAATGCCTCACAAATGTGAAAGAATCATGAAAAACTGTGGTTATACAAATAAATACTAGTTTAGTGATTCACAGGATTGCTAAAAAAGCACTTTGAACATAATAGTTTTGAGTTTGTAGCGTCAACAGCAGATGCTACTATTATTGTGAACACCCCCTTTTCTACTTTTTTTTTTTTTTTTACTAATAGCCCAATTTCATAGCCTTAAGAGTGTGCTATCATGAATGCTTGGTCTTGTTGGATTTGTGAGAATCTACTGGTACCTTGTTTCCCATGTAACAATAAGAAATATACACAAAACCTGGATTAATCTTTTTAGTCACATAGCACTACTATTATTCTGAACACTACTGTATATGTGCACACAGTCTACCATGTACATATGGCTGACCTGTTCGCTCATAAGCTCTACACATTTCATCCTTGTGGCCTTGGTTCGTTAGGCTGAACTGTGACAAATTCCACCTGGACTGGAAGATTAAGGCATTTTATGATCAGAGGTCATGCCATTGTGTTATATTTCTGACTGTCAGGCAGGTTTCAGCTGCATTGGTCCCCTCTAATCAATTATTCCATAGTGATTAAACTAAAGCAGCTTTAGGAAGTCATCATTCACAGTCAAAGTTATGGTGCACCTGCTGGACAAACATTCCTGATTAACAGTTTGGTCACTTTTTCCAGGTCTGTACAATATTTACACCTGCGGTACCTTTGTGGAGATTAATGATTTCAAAAAGTTTAATCTGCAAAGATTGTTCTTCGAAACAGTGGAACGTGTTCAGCATATCAATAAGCAGAGGGTCGGTCATATTTCAACAGAAACAGGGTGGTACCTTTGTGTAGATTAATGATTTTAGAAAAGTTTGATCTGCAAAGATTGTTCTTCAGATGCATGTAAAAAAACAGTTCAGTGGAAAGTGTTCAGCATATCAGGGTGATTCTAGACTACGGGCACTTATGTCCTTTGATCATATGTATGAAAAACAGAAAAAAGGGGAAATTTCATACTTTTATAGTTATCTTTACAATGAAAGTGTGTTACGAACTTGTTCTAGTAGCTATGATGACTTTTTCACCTTTTTTCAGCCATCATTATATGCAAATATTGCCGTTTGTGCGTGTCCCACACCCAGACTTTTGATCTTCAATGATAAAAATGAATGGTAAAGAAACGTTTTTTTTAATGTTTTAAAATATCTCTGAATAAAATATCAGTAAAATAATCAAAAAAATAATTGGGGTATTCAATGTCATACAACTGTTGTGTTTTTTTTTTTAAACAAAATGTAGTTGTCCCACACTATTGCCGTAATTTCCACCACAACACTGTAATGTCCCTTTAAACAGTTTGTATGAAAGATTGTTTGGGTAGTTTCTATGGAGATAAACAGTGACAGAGCACATGTATATAGCGCCAAATCACAACAAACAGTTGCCCCAAGGCGCTTTATATTGTAAGGCAATGGTGTGGTGGAAATTACATTTACAAGGCCAATAGCGCCCATAGTTAAAGAATCACCCATCAATAAGTAGAGGTTCGGGTCATCTTTCAGCAGAAAGAGTGTGGTACCTGGTAGGACGGCTCTGGCGTACACCCTCGGCCTGTTATTCATGGCAGCACAGTAAACGGTAAAGTACACTGTGCTTGCAACAAAATTCCAGAGCACCAATGCGTGAACCTAGTCGAGCTCTGTGCAGAAAAAAAAAGTATTCATTTAGCTTGTAGTTCCACTGGGAGTTTACTTTAATATCACAAAATTCAGCATGATTATGATGAACAATGCAGTCTTATGAAAACTCTCAAAGTTGGTCTGTGTAGACCGAGAAAACACTGCTAAAGATCAATCAATCAGACGGGATGTGGACAGTCTGTCCCCAAAGATTTTAAGATGTCAACGCACCTCTCACAAAATTAACAAAAGCAAATCATTTCATCTCAACTTAATATTCTTGGACCATTTCTTTCTTATGTGTCAAAGTTAAATAATTCCATTTGAAAGCTGATGATACCCAGCCTTGTTGGGGATCATTAAAATTCTGAGTGACACCATCTTAGTGACACCACTGGCAATACACATCTGAGTGACATATATTATAGAATGCAGTGTTGTACAACAGAGTTTAACGTCCCTCATCAGACAATTAAGGAGGTGACCATACATTGAACAGATACTTGTATTTCTAATCTGAAAATGTAAAAAAAAAAAAGAATAAATAAAATTCAGAACATAAGTTTTTTCCCCCTTCATATTGAATACACAGCTACATTTAATACAATACACTGAATCATTTAAAACTAGACAATTTTGTATACATTTGAACAATCACAGTTAGTGTGATTAGAATACTATTTTGTATTTTATTTGTCATTTATACAAATTACAAATTTTGGTCAATCTGGGTTATGTTTAAAAGGCTGTTTAAAAAATGAGAATCTGCACAATATTGATTGCCATCCTGATAATAAAATTCAGATAGATATGTTTTTCAGAAAAATATATTTCGCATTTCAATCAATCAATCAATTTTTTTTTTATATAGCGCCAAATCACAACAAACAGTTGCCCCAAGGCGCTTTATATTGTAAGGCAAGGCCATACAATAATGATGTAAAACCCCAACGGTCAAAACGACCCCCTGTGAGCAAGCACTTGGCTACAGTGGATGCAACATTGAGGCAGGAAAATCCATCTATACAAAGAACTATGGATTTGGACCAAAATGGATACCGGGACTGATACAGGAGACTACAGGACCCGTTTCCTACAATGTGCTACTAGGAGATGGAAAACTGGTCAGATGACATGGTGATCAGCTGTTCACCAGACAAGAGTCGCAGCCGTCAGTTCTGAATCCGGATCTCGTGCCAAAGGAGGAGCATGTGACAACCACACCAGCATCAACCACAATAGGACAGGATGCAGGTCCTATGCAAGAGTGAGGCAGAATCTTGCCTACAACAGAGAGCAGTGCAGCTGTTGGTTCTCCAACAACAAGCTTGTTCCGTTCTCTCAGTAACAGGAAACAACCAGCATACATGAAGGACTTTGTTAAGTGAGTATTGCTAAACACCCAGACAGATTAAAAAAAAAAAAGTGGGGGGGGGGGGGGGGGGAGATTGACAGTAGTGTATTTTGTTGAACTTGCGGGTTACACATAAAGGTTAGAGGTTGAGCCAGCGAAAACTGAAATTGGGACAACTGTGGTTTGAGTTTTGTTTTAGAACCAGATTGTTGCAGTTCATGGTGAATGTAAACTAGGGATATGTTTCAATTTAAGAGGGGAGGGATGTTATAAAATGATTTCCTGGTGTCACCACTCCATACCAGCAGAGTGTGCTGGGAGATGTTCGGTGACCCCGAGTGTTGTTTCGGCTGATTCCTAAAAAATAGCAGTATGTTACCTGACTTCGTATTAAAGGTGATTTCTTGAGAGAAAGCCGGCTCTTTGGTGATGGTATAGTGAGGATACTACATGGTCAAACTTTCTGCTTCGTGTCAAAAGTCTGGCTGCAGCATTTTGAACCAATTGGAGAGCCCTAATGCTGGACTGCGGTAAACCAGAAAATAGAACATTGCAGTAGTCCAATCTAGAAGAGATAAACACATGGATCAGGGTCTCAGCAGCAGCATTCACAGATGGAAGAAAGCAGTCCTCATAATATTTCTAATGTGGAGGTCAAAGGACAATGTAGGATCAAAAATTACCCCAAGGTTCTTCACTTTGTCAGTGTGATGTATGACACACGAGCCTAGGCTAAGCGTTAACTGGTCAAATTGATGCTGATGTTTCACTGGACCAAGAACCATCATTTCAGTCTTATCAGAGTTTAAAAGTAGGAATTTTCTAGACATCCACCTTCTCACTGATACAAGGCAATCTTCTAGGGATTTTGTGTGAATGAGATTACCAGCAGTTATCGGCATGTATAACTGAGTATCATCAGCATAGCAGTGAAAGGTAATCCCAAAATGCTTCAATATGTGCCCAAGGGGTGCTATATAAAGGGAGAAAAGCAGGGAGCCTAAGATGGACCCCTGTGGAACCCCAAATTTCATGTCACTAAAGTTAGAGTTAGTGTTACTGTACAAAACACAGTGAGAATGACTGGTCAAGTATGACCTCAATCATGCAAGGGCACTCCCAGTAATCCCAAAATGATTTTCCAGCCTATCAAGTAGAATATGATGATCCACGGTATCAAATGCAGCACTGAGATCTAACAGCACCAGAACCGTAGTGGTGTCCGAATCCATTGCAAGCAGAAGATCATTCACCACTTTAGTGAGAGCCATCTCTGTGGAATGATATTTTCTACAAGCAGACTGTAGTGGCTCAAACAGATTATTCTCAGTAAGATAGTCCACGAGCTGCTGTGAAACCACTTTTCCAGAATTTTAGAGCAAAATGACAGATTTGACATTGGCCGATAGTTTTTCAATACAATAGGGTCAAAATTAAGTAATGGTTTAATCACTGCAGATTTGAAACATTTAGGAACAGATCCAGAAGTTAAAGAAAGATTAATAATTTAACACACAGTGGGCCCAAGAGACCGTATGTCCGTTTACTAAGAAGTGGCTTCCGTCTGGCCACTCTACCATACAGACCTGATTGGTCTATTGCTACAGATATGGTTGTCCTTCAGGAAAGTTCTCTCTCCACAGAGGAATGCAGAGTGGACCATCGGGAACTTGGTCACCTCCCTGACTAAGGCCCCTTTCCCCTGTTTGTTCAGTTAGATGGGCAGCCAGCTCTAGGAAGACTCCTGGTGAATCACAATTTCTTTCATTCATGGATGATGGAGGCCACTGTGCTCATTGGGACTTTCAAAGCAGCAGAAATGTTTCTGTACCCTTCCCCAGATTTGCTCCTGAGACAATCCTGTCTTGGAGGTCTGTCGATAATTCCTTTGACTTCATGCTTGGTTTGTGCTCTCATATGCACTTTCAACTGTGGGACCTTATATGTAGACAGGTGTATGACTTTCCAAATTATGTCCAATCAACTGAATTTACCCAGGTGGACTCCAATGAAGCTGTAAAACATCTCAACAATGATCAGTGGAAACAGGATGCACCTGAGCTCAATTTTGAGCTTCATGGCAAAGGCTGTGAATACTTATTTAAATTATTTCTTTATTTTATTTTTAGTTGTAATTTTGCAAAAAACTCAAAATCTTTTTCACATTGTTATTATGGGGTATTGTGTGTAGACGTTTGAGGAGGAAAAACGAATTTCATCCATTTTTGAATAAGGCTGTAACATAAAAAAAACGTGGAAAAAATGAAGTGCTGTGAATACTTTCTGGATTCACTGAACCATGCAGCTCTGCCCATCCAGTATCTTTAATGTTTGACACTTTGCAAAAAACCCAAAATCAAACTTATTAAGGGCATATAAAGTAACAACTACAACAACAAAAAAAAGCAGATATACTGTGAAACCCAGCTTGACAAAACACAATTTTTATTAACAATAATCAGGTTCTGGCATTGCTGGACTGCAGGGTTTTTTTTGAAGTAACATAAAATGCCAATTCTGCTGACTTGAAACACTTAATACAAAGACGCATGTCACTAATTTCAATTTCTTGGGTCATGTCATTTCTTGTGTAGCAGAGCCTGAGAAGATGAATGGGCACAAGCTCAAGTGTCATTTTCATATTAATGAGACCGATGCTTGCTTCTTTTTGAAAGTCCAACGGAATAAATCTTTTGTCCTCTTATTATTTCAGTCGCATATGAAGCCCTCCAAAATCAGAGACCGACTGACTCACTACTGTGCAACTATTGGATAATCATCATTTTAATGAACATCGACAAACTCTCCGATTGTCCAACCTGCCTATCAGTATGCAGATATTCTATCAAATAAATTGCTTTTAACTTTGCATATAGTCCACTCAGATATAGCATGAGCAACTCATGAAATATGCCCAATCTAACCTTCAGATTTTATTTTTGAAGAGTCTGTAAGTAAACTGATGCATAACATTACAATATTAGACCAAGTCTGTGTACAGCTGATATCGAGACACCGATTCATTTCCTTTGGGTCTCAAAGAACTGATTTTTGTCTTCTGGTTTCCCAGTATTACTCTTCAGGTGATCGACAACACAGTTACCAGAATTGTGAGCATATAAGTCTTGTGTCGGATTCTCTGCAGTGACTGTTTGTCCCTGCACGGACAGATTTTAAGGTTCCTGCTGTGAATACAGAACAATAGGGGTGCAAGAGAACACGTCAACTTTGTCAGTTCTGCAATGTATACACAGACATATGAGAATTGAAATTGTGTTACTTGTCTCCCAGACAATACACACTCACAGAAATATTAACCCTAACTTTTAAGATTTATGTAATTTTATTACATGACAAATTCCCCTACTTTTAATTTTTAGATAATTTTAATACAACCTACCAAATAAACCTTACATGATGCATATTCATTACTGTAATAAATCCTATTTGAAATGCATTATCCTCAGCTTTATGTATTTAGTATTAATAAAATATAATTATTCTAAATAAATAATAATGACAGTATTTATTTAAAATACATAAAGTATATTGTTTGAATTGCATAATATATGTTACCTATGCCATTATCTTGTATAGGTAACATAATTATTATGCAATTCAAGCAATATACTTTATGTATTTTAAACAATACTGTCATTATTATGATTTAGAGTAATTATATTGTATTAATACTACATACATAAAGCTGAGGATTATGCATTTCAAATGAATAGGATCTATTACAGTAATGAATATGCATCATGTAAGGTTATTTGGTAGGTTTGTATTAAAATTATCTAAAAAAGTAAATGGGAATTTGGCATGTAATAAATTACATAAATCTTAAAAGTTAGGATTACATATTCTGTGAGTGTAGCCCTGATATCTTGTCAATCACTTCCAAATCTACCAAATGTTGGTCAGAACATCTGATCCCTTGAATCCTCCCTCCCCCTCATGGGTTGAAATTGTTTCCAGACAGCATGGCTTAGATTATATTGGCAATATCATATATGAATCCCTTCTCTAAAATTATAGTGGTGCCACAGTGTCAATCGTATTTCTCAATTTTTTGCACATAGTGAAGGCATATCTCTCAGCGTAGTGGCTTTGTGTGCATATGTCACCTCACTTGACGTAAAAACGAGCACAAGATTCCTAGAAGAAACCTTTAGGTCAACTACAAGCCATTTAATAGTCATTCTTTTGTGCCACTTATCGGATCGTGATAGCAGGTGTTTGCGTGAAGGACTAGGCTGAGAATCAGCAGCTCTAAATCGGAGACCATGGTCCTCTGTTGGAAAAGATGAATTGTCTCCTCGGTCAAGGGCGGAGTATTGCCCAAGGGGAGGAGATTAAGTACCTTTGTTTCTGGTTTTTGAGAATAAGTTGTAGCATGAGATCAACAGACTAAACTCGGGCTGTGTGAGAAGTTTTGCTGACAGTGTGCCAGACAGTCATGGTGAAGAACTTAGGTGAGCCTCAATTTCCACCCTCATCCTTGCATATGGTTATGAACTTTGGGTAATGACCAAAAGAATAAAGCCGCAGATTCAAGTAGTGAAATGAGATTCCTCTATGGGGTATCTAGGCTAACAGACAGGGTGAGAAGCTGAAATATCTGGGAAGGAACCGAGTACAACAACTGCTTCTTTGCACTGGAAAGAGCTAGCCAAGGTGGCTCAGTCATCTGTCAGGATGACCTGAGGTCATCTCCTTAAGGCACCTTCACACATAGTGCGAAGTTTGGTCAAATATGGTGAAACAGTTCGAATTAGCGCACCACGAAACATCACGCCAATGGGCAGGCGTGCACGATCCCAGTGCAAGATTTCATGCACACAACGGTGTCTTTCGAGCAGTAGCAGGGCAAGGTCCACCACATCGCGCCACTTATGTGGAATAAATAAAAACCAGCCAGTACCTGCAGGACCACATTGCGCCTCTTAAGTGGAGTAAATAAAAATAGAGAGAGAAAAAAACACACCACCCACGGGATGCGAACCCACACCTTACAAACCTCTGATTGCCAGTCAGAAACTTTACCACTGAACTACAGAGCTGTCCTTTGAAAACTGCAGGAATCTGCCTCATATCAGGAAGGACATGGAAGTATTCCTAAAAATAAATAAATAAAATCACACACCATACCAAAACACTGCATTTATCAAGCGACGTATACAAGTATGATGTAGCGTATTTATTTATTATTGATAGAGCCTCCACACGGGGAACAAAAGATGTAATATAATTTACAAATATTCAGGATCGGCTCACACCGGTGGACCATAGAGATTGTAGTGAATAAGCAGGTAAACTCCCAAATTGAATTAGATCGGATTAGTCCCATCTGATGAGTCACCAAAATAATGAACAATTTAGGGTTTAACACTCATTATTTAATTATTACTCGGGGTACCACCTATTTATAGATATTTACTTTAATCTCAAATTAATTAATCAGTCTCAGTTAATTAAATCAGTCTGATCTGAAAGTCATGAATTCCCAATACAATTAACCAATGGTTTCCTTCTGAACACAAATAACCACAGTAGAAATATTTACAATTTATTTACAAGTAATGAACGGTTTTACTGGCATTTTCATAGACAGTGATTAAATAAGTTCATTTATGGACACAATTTTCTTACTCATGAGACGTTGGAAGAAAGAGAGATAAAGCTTAAAGACTTTTAAGTAAATACATCTGATTGGAATTTAGTGATGAATTTAGAAACCAATTAATTTTAAGAAATTATTAAACAAACATGAATATGTTTAAAAGAAGGAGAATTCAAATTAGCCACTTTGTATCCATAGACAACAAACCCTTTTTCTGGAACCTTTAACTGGGTCACTTAGCTGGTCCATTTGAAGAGATGGTTCGGATGATCCATCCGTCCGTCGTTGATGTTCATGCTCTGGGCAGCGTGAGCTCACTTGGGTCAAGGGGTAACTCAGCGGTCTCCCCGGCGATCCCAACGGCTTGTGTCGGCCGGCTTTACAGACAGGTTGGCTGCGGTTTTGAAATCAGCTCCATCGTCAGCTTGCAGGAACCCAGAGATAGAAGGTGTTTGTTGAAAATGGTTTCTGGTAGCTTTTAAAAAGTTTGGTGGAACCAGATTAAGAGTTTTTTGTGAATTTATAAAAAGGTTAAAACTTTAAAAGTGTTGAAAAACAAAATAGCCGCAGAAAAGGAGAATCACTTTTCTGTAAATTCGCTATTAGTTTGAAAAGCTCAGCTCGGAAGTTCTCTTAAGAATTCAAAAGACATGATGCACCTTAAAGTGTCAGGTTAAAACTTTAAGTTTGTCAAAAATAAAGAATGAATGAATGAGTGCCACGTGGCAGCTTAGCTTAGCAATGGGGCCTTGGCCCAAAAATAAAAATTAAGCGTTTAACAAAGAAAGAGAGAAAATCAGGAGCAAGAGCAGCAGAGAGAGGATTTAAGAGAGCATTTGTGGCTCTGTCCTAAACTTTTAAAGGGGATTTATGTCATTAAACTCTGCCCATTTAGGGTGTGTAATCTCACAGAAAACCTCATGTCCTCAAAGGGAAGACATATGATTCAACTATTTAAACATTAACAATTCTGGTATCTATTTGTTCTCAGACATTCAAATGGACACACATTATTACTAGTCAGACACATCTTTTGGATAAACAGAATATTTCACCATCAACATAATAATGCAGAAAGATCACCCTTAATCACATCAGTTAAAATAAGCACATGTCAATAAACTGGAATTATTACATGCAAAACATTTTGTTTAATTAATCAATACAACACAGAATTTATACAGTAGTGTTCAGAATAATAGTAGTGCTATGTGACTAAAAAGATTAATCCAGGTTTTGAGTATATTTCTTATTGTTACATGGGAAACAAGGTACCAGTAGATTCAGTAGATTCTCACACATCCATCAAGACCAAGCATTCATGATATGCACACTCTTAAGGCTATGAAATTGGGCTATTAGTAAAAAAAAAGTAGAAAAGGGGGTGTTCACAATAATAGTAGCATCTGCTGTTGATGCTACAAACTCAAAAATATTATGTTCAAACTGCTTTTTTAGCAATCCTGTGAATCACTAAACCAGTATTTAGTTGTATAACCACAATTTTTCATGGATTTCTTCATGTCTGTGAGGCATTAATTTTGTTGGTTTGGAACCAAAATTTTGCTCATTTACTAGTGTGCTGGGGGTCATTGTCTTGTTAAAACACCCATTTCAAGGGCATGGCCTCTTCAGCATAAGGCAACATGACCTCTTCAAGTATTCTGACATATCCAAACTGATCCATGATACCTGGTATGCGATATATGGGTGATTCTTTAACTACGGGCACTATTGGCCTTGTAAAAGTAATTTCCACCACACCATTGCCTTACAGTATAAAGCGCCTTGGGGCAACTGTTTGTTGTGATCTGGCGCTATATACATGTGCTCTGATGTCACTGTTTATCTCCATAGAAACTACCCAAACAATCTTTCATACAAACTGTTTAAAGGGACATTACAGTGTTGTGGTGGAAATTACGGCAATAGTGTGGGACAACTACATTTTGTTTAAAAAAATCACAACAGTTGTATGACATTGAATACCCCAATTATGTTTTGATTATTTTACTGATATTTTATTCAGAGATATTTTAAAACATTAGAAAAAACGTTTTACCATTCATTTTTATCATTGAAGATCAAAAGTCTGGGTGTGGGACAAGCACAAAACGGCAATATTTGCATATAATGATGCTGAAAAAAGGTGAAAAAGTCATCATAGACTACTAGAACAAATTTCTTAACACTTTCATTGTAAAGATAACTATAAAAGTGTGAAATTTCCCCTTTTTTCTGTTTTTCATACAATATGATCAAAGGACATAAGTGCCCGTAGTTTAAGAATCACCCATATAGGCCCAACACCATAGTAGGAGAAACATGCCCATATCATGATGCTTGCACAACCATGCTTCACTTTGAACTGTGGCTTGAATTCAGAGTTTGGAGGTCATCTCACAAACTGTCTGCAGCACTTGGACCCAAAAAGAACAATTTACTCATCAGTCAACAAAATATTCCTCCATTTCTCTTTGGGCCAGTTGATGTGTTCTTTGGCAAATTGTAACCTCTTCAGCACATGTCTTTTATTTAACAGAGGGACTTTGCGGGGGATTCTTGCAAATAAATTAGCTTCACACAGGCGTCTTCTAACTGTCACAGCACTTACAGGTAACTCCAGACTGTCTTTGATCATCCTGGAGTTGTTCAATAGGTGAGCCTTTGCCATTCTGGTTATTCTTCTATCCATTTTGATGGTTGTTTTCTGTTTTCTTCCATGTGTTTCTCTTTTTTTGTGTGTCCATTTTAAAGCATTGGAGAGCATTGTAGATGAACAGCCTATAATTTTTTGCACTTGTCTATAAGTTTTCCCCTCTCCAATCAACTTTTTAATCAAACTATGCTGTTCTTCTGAACAATGTCTTGAACACCCCATTTTCCTCAGGCTTTCAAAGAGAAAAGCATGTTCAACAGGTGCTTGCTTCGTCCTTAAATAGGTGACACCTGATTCACACCTGTTTGTTCCACAAAATTGACGAACTCACTGACTGAATGCCACACGACTATTATTGTGAACACCCCCTTTTCTACTTTTTTTTTTACTAATAGCCCAATTTCATAGCCTTAAGAGTGTGCATATCATGAATGCTTGGTCTTGTTGGATTTGTGAGACTCTACTGAATCTACTGGTACCTTGTTTCCCATGTAACAATAAGAAATACGAGGGCTGTCAATAAAGTAACGGTCCTTTTTATTTTTTTCAAAAACTATATGGATTTCATTCATATGTTTTTACGTCAGCATGCGTGAGTTTTTCCACGCCTGTCGGTGACGTCATTCGCCTGTGAGCACTCCTTGTGGGAGGAGTCGTCCAGCCCCTCGTCGGAATTCCTTTGTCTGAGAAGTTGCTGAGAGACTGGCGCATTGTTTGATCAAAATTTTTTCTAAACCTGTGAGACACATCGAAGTGGACACGGTTCGAAAAATTTAGCTGGTTTTCAGTGAAAATTTTAATGGCTGATGAGAGATTTTGAGGTGATTCTGTCGCTTTAAGGACTTCCCACGGTGCGAGACGTCGCTCAGCGCTCTCAGCCGCCGTCGTCAGCCTGTTCAAGCTGAAAACCTCCACATTTCAGGCTCTATTGATCCAGGAAGTCGTGAGAGAACAGAGAAGTTTCAGAAAAAGTCGGTTTCAGCATTTTATCCGGATATTCCACTGTTAAAGGAGACTTTTTTACTGAAAGACGTGCGGACGGATCCGCGCGTCGGGACGCAGCCGGCGCGGTGCGGCGGCACAGGAAAAACACCTCCGTATTGATAACCATTTGTAAAATCCAGGCGGCTTTTGATGGCTTTCAGTGGAGTGAGTATATGAGAAATTGTTTAACAGGCAGGACATGTTCCAACTTGTCCTTAAGGCTTTCAACAGAGGTGTTTTTCCTGTGGCGGAGCGTCGCAGCGTCTGCGTCCCAACGCGCGGACCCGTCCGCACGTCTTTCATTAAAAAAATCTCCTTTAACAGTGGAATATCCGGATAAAATGCTGAAACCGACTTCTTCTGAAACTTCTCTGTTCTCTCACGACGTCCTGGATCAATAGAACCTGAAATGTGGAGGTTTACAGCTTGAACAGGCTGATGACGGCGGCTGAGAGCGCTGAGCAACGTCTCACACCGTGGGAAGTCCTTAAAGCGACAGTATCACCTCAAAATCTCTCATCAGCCGTTAAAATTTTCACTGAAATCCAGCTTAATTTTTCGAACCGTGTCCACTTCAATGTGTCTCACAGGTTTAGAAAAAATTCTGATCAAACAAAGCGCCAGTCTCTCAGCAACTTCTCAGACAAAGGAATTCCGACGAGGGGCTGGACGACTCCTCCCACAAGGAGTGCTCACAGGCGAATGACGTCACCGACAGGCGTGGAAAAACTCACGCATGCGCACGAGGGTTCAAGCATGTCTGACGTAAAAACATATGAATGAAATCCATATAGTTTTTGAAAAAAATAAAAAGGACCGTTACGTTATTGACAGCCCTCGTATACTCAAAACCTGGATTGATCTTTTTAGTCACATAGCACTACTATTATTCTGAACACTACTGTATATGAATAAAAAATACGGATGCAATTCTTTTTATTTTAAAAGAATGTCTTGTTCTTTACTTAAACCTAAATAAAGACAAAGTTTTATGACCACGTGTTATCATGGGGGAAGGGTCCCCCAGCAATGAGGAGTGGTTCTGTCCTAGGCTTGAAGTCATAAAATTTGGGTTCTCCTGGCCTGGAGAAGCTCAGAATCTGATGTGAAGCAATTATGTCATGTAATTCATAATGACCGGAATTTAACCGATAAACCAGGCAAGGACTCCTTTTTGAAGTACTTCGATTTATAGTTCTGTTTTTCTCTGCGAAACAGTGTTGAGGCCTAAAGGGGGAGCCTCAGGCTTATCTTCCAGATGGCCAGAGAATTTCTGGACTGGGGGTGGAAGCACAGGCTGTCTCCAGTTGAAAACTCAGGTTTTTGTTAAGACAGCATTAATGTATTTATTTAATCAATCAGGGCGACTCAAGGCCCTGTCTGTTCATCTGGTGATGGCCCATGGTCACTGACATACAGTCATGAAATGACATGAATGAGAAGCAGTGTACTCTGATCATGTCCGCATCTACTGGGTCAGTGCGTCCAGTCACCCCGCGTGCTCTGCCTGACACGTGTGTCTTGTGGACGGCACACTGCAGCAGAGACACCACCTCATGTGTAACAGAGCTCACGTGGGTGATGTGGTCAGATTGCCCTCTGCGTGTTCTGATCTGACGTCCGTTTCAACCTGGCAGGCTGTCAATGTCCACGCCCTGCGCGAGCTCACCAGCTGCAGCTCATCTCCATGGTGATCAATCAATCAATCAACTTGTTTCTTATATAGCGCCAAATCACAACAAACAGTTGCCCCAAGGCGCTCCACATTGCAAGGCAAGGCCATACAACAATCATGAAAAACCCCAACGGTCAAAACGACCCCCTATGAGCAAGCACTTGGCCACAGTGGGAAGGAAACATATATCACAGTGGTGATATATGTTATGTCCACGTAAGTACAGCAATCAGACACACACACACCTCACAGTGGACAGTTAGTAGGTGTTGTCCAGCTGGGATGTCCAGAACGACAGATCCCCACAGCTGCTTTTGTCAGAAGCCACACCTGTCAGTGGAGTGCACACACCCACGTGTCAATGTGTGTTTGCAAAGTCACACTCATGGGGAACTTAGGCAAATTTCACTGCAAGTATGACAATGATTGTCTGCAGTCTGTTGTGCCAAGACTGCGACTGGCCACATATTTTCTAAGTGCCATGTGAGCGGCGTTAGATGTTTGTGCATGTCACCTGGAGTTTGGCCGACACCTGCTGCGAGAGGGTGCAATGGGTTAGCACAGTGAACACTGTCTTTCAGGCACTGGTGTGAGCAAATAGTTGTAGCAACAGGTGTACAAGGCATTAGAGGCAGCTACGATTCTATGTGTTTTGCATACAATTCCTCCATGCGCACGTCGAACAAACTTGGCACTATGTGTGAAGGGACCCTTGAGGTCTTCCAGTTACAACTGGAAGGAGGTCTTGACATGCTGAACACAAATTAAACTATTTATTGGTAGATTGTAAACCAGCTTCTAAAGTGCACACCGCCACTTACTGGATAGGTGTGTGAAATCACTGCATAAATCCTCAGTCAGTACATTACCATGAAACAAAATATAACAAGGAAACAACATGTTTGGTAGTTTCAGCACAATCATACAGAACTTTTAAAAGCTGGAACAAGAGCATTCTTGGGTCCAATAGTTTATTTGAAGCCTAAAACTACCATACTTGAAACCCCAACTCCAGTGCTGCCCCTTTAAGTTTACAAAATATAACTGGGTAACTACTCTTCAGTCAGGTATAGACTGGTACCTCTGCTGTATTATCAAACTGCTCATTCTGCATATGGGGGGGGGGGGGGGGGGGTTCGGTCTACCCTGCCAAAAAAACAAAACAAAAAAAAAACCCACACACCTCAGTCCTTCCCATACTTGGCTTGTGATGGTACAGCCAATAGTATCCTGAATTCCTGGTATTTCAAAGGTATTCTTTCTGCACTTGGACTCCGTGTGTCAATCTTGCACCAGGCTACCTCGAGTTGAACAGAGGCCGTCTGTGCAGTCAAGTGAACGTAAAATGTTAAAATCAAAGTCCTTTCTACCTGCTCACACTAATGAGTTTAGTTTGATTTTATTTCAACAAGACCCATCTTACTTTCAAAAGAATCACTTTCTATTTCACACCGTTATGTAAACTTTGCAATTGATCCATGCTTCACCTGGTCACAGATCATTTATGGTCTGTTACACCACTGAAAGATACTAAATGATTGTGCCCCTTATCAGCTTGCCATTTTTAATCAAACCTTATACACTCCTGTGCACTTTCAAGACAGACCTGTTAAATCAGCAGGTTGCAGCCTTCCCTCAGGCACCGAATTTATGCAACATTACCAGTTTATGGGTGATTCTTAGACTACGGGCACTTATTATGTCCTTTGATCATATTGTATGAAAAACAGAAAAAAGGGGAAATTTCACACTTTTATAGTTATCTTTACAATGAAAGTGTGTTAAGAAATTTGTTCTAGTAGTCTATGATGACTTTTTCACCTTTTTTTCCAGCATCATTATATGCAAATATTGCCATTTTGTGCTTGTCCCACACCCAGACTTTTGATCTTCAGTGATAAAAATGAATGGTAAAGAAACGTTTTTTCTAATGTTTTAAAATATCTCTGAATAAAATATCAGTAAAATAATCAAAACATAATTGGGGTATTCAATGTCATACAACTGTTGTGATTTTTTTAAACAAAATGTAGTTGTCCCACACTACTGCCGTAATTTCCACCACAACACTGTAATGTCCCTTTAAACAGTTTGTATGAAAGATTGTTTGGGTAGTTTCTATGGAGATAAATAGTGACATCAGAGCACATGTATATAGTGCCAAATCACAATAAACAGTTGCCCCAAGGCGCTTTATACTGTAAGGCAATGGTGTGGTGGAAATGTAATTTCCACCACACCATTGGCCTTTAACTACAGGCCAATAGTGCCTGTAGTTAAAGAATCACCCTTATATTAGACGGGCAAACTGAAGTTTAAGTCTAGGATTCAGCTTTTATGATGAGGCACACGTGTGCAATAATCATGCTCTTTAAACAGCACTGTGATATGCCACATCTGCCAGATGGATCATATTGGCTGGTGCGAGTGTTCAATGTGGATTTAAACACGCTTGAAGAAAATAAGCTTTTAATGCTTAGAAGGAAAAAAAAAATTACTTCAATGCCGCCCCAAAATGGGAAGATAAACTGTTTCATATATATTTTTAAAAGTATATAAACTCAGTTTCTCAACTTGCTGTGGTGCGATACTTTTGACAACTTTTTTGGAATGATGTGGAAAAAGTGAGGAGAGTTTCATGAGATGTCTGTCAAGCCTGCAGTATGCATGGATTTTACAGTACATTAGGGTATAAATAACACACACACAAAGTTCCTGATTTGAATTTGAAGAAACTTGCCCAATTTCTTCTTCATAGCATGGACATTTTCTGCAGCAAGCCGTCATGACAATCCTCTTTTCCTCACTGCTACAGCATCATTAAAATAGCCATCTTTTGTTGACTGCAGACTAAACAATTTAATAGTTCATTTAAATGAGGAAAAATATTCTGAAAAACCTTATGTAACTGTTCAGCTGTCATCAATTTTACTCCAGATCAGTCATTTAAAGAAAGATTGCAGTGAACCGTCATTTGCAGATTGTCAGCCACTACAAAAGCCCCATGTGTGTTTAACATCCGCTCACATTCTGCCTGTTTCTCAAAGACCAAATCACACTTGAGCTGTTTAAGTTTGTGTCCGATTTGCTTTCACAAGAATAAAACGCAGCTGCATGCCAAGACTTTTGTAAAACAGTATCTGTAGAAAAACAGGATTTTTTATAAAATATACCAATTGTCAATCAACCGAGTTACACTACATCTCATTTTCCAATTGTTTGTCATTGGATTACATTTACTGTATGTAACATCAACAGCAGTCAAATATGTACCAATGTGACGGATGTGCAAATGTACTGCAAAATGATCCAGTTTTAAGAATGTTTTCAAAATATACTAGTGCCCTTAAAGCAAAGCCCAATCATGTACATTGCAATTTGACAAGGAGGAGATACAAGTACAATTACTCATTGAAATTGTTCCCAAAAAAAAAAAAAAAAAAGAAATAATTGACCAGTTTAAAAATCTAGATTAAAGTTTGAGGAAATGCCATATTTATGGATGTGGAACGCGTCACCATTTGTACCAGACATCAGGGCCTCATTAAAGTGCATCTCTGGTAAATTAAATGTGAAGTGACTTTATTAGTCTAAATAAAGAATTAGGAAGATAGTTATTTATTGTGTTTCATTTTTGGTGCCATGTCATGAATAATAACATTAATGGCTACCAGTGAGGCCAACTTATGACTGCATGGTCATAGGTGGGGGGCAATTACCTTGGAAATTGTGATGACAGGACAAAAGAATAATCAAATAGTTAATTTTATTGACAATTAAGTTACAATATTTTACCAAGTTCAATGTTTTCTTTAAATATATATTTTTAACCTTCATATCACAATAATATTCTCCAGCCACTCAGCCTGACATCTCAAAAGTTACTGACTTTTCTGAAGCTGCCAAATAGCACTTCTGATTTCTGCCCTTTTTTGGTAAAGATGGCAGTTTGTCAAATGTTAGTATGTCAGTCAAAAGCAACAAATAATCACAGTATGATGTTTCAACTTAACACCATACACAATCACAGCTTTGAGAAGGCAGTCAGCAGGGAGCCCGCCACAACGATACAAGAGGCCAAGAAGAAGATGCAGCAGTTGGCCAAGCCCTAAAAGATAAATAGCATCTATCTGAGTATGTTGTAAACCAAGTCATAAAACATCATTTAGTTTTCCCCTCTAGATTTAAGCCCTCATTGTTGATGTGCCTTTGAGCAAGACACCAAATTCCTTCATTGCTCACTTTTCCTCGTACAGTTGTATAGAAATGTAGCCAACAGTTGCACAGAAGGAAGTGTTTTCTCTACAATGCAAAATATTTAGCTTGAATTTGAATTACACACTTATTTTTATCTAAGGCCAAAATACAGCCATCGGGTATTGCGAAGGCCAGCCGTCCATGGTCAGCATAAGTACAGTCCTGTTACTGCCAGGGTCTCCAAATTCACAGGGAACATTCTTGAAACACAGATCCTGGACAAGTTTAAAGATTGCTAACCTTGACCTGTTTTAAGAGGTCAAAAACTCATTCCGTTTCCTATTTTTATGCTTATACAGCCGAGGGTATTTTAGCATTGCATTAAATTTTTAAAATTGTTATTCTACGGCCACATTAGCTACAACTGCCAACTTGCCATTCATTTTCAGAGCAGGCATTTTGGAGTATCAAGAGACAGTGACTCTGCTGCCAGCTAGGTCTATAGGACACTACTGTAGTCTTGTTTGGGGGCAGGAGCTAAAGGGGTAAAATATGACATGACGGAATTTCTCTACTTCTGGGGTATCAACCATAGTATTTTCAATGGGTTTTTGGTCAAATTACACGCAAACAAATTGAAAACGCTAAGAAAAAGTGACCATGTGGTGGAAAGTGGACATGTGTTGGGATTTGTTTATGATCTGGATTAAAACGTGTCGAGGTGGTTTTGCAGGCAAGAGAACAGAGCTACTATGGTTAGCTGTGTAGGTTAACACTTACTGTCTCCCACTCGCTTTTGGAGAGTGATTTTAGGAGGAGAGTTTTGTCCTTTACCTTAATTTCTCTGAAGACAACAGATCCCCACAGAGCTGCAACCAGACCGGATCCCTAAAGAAAAGTGAACTGTCAACCAATTAGAGTAGCTGTAGCTTTTAAAACAGCAATTTTACTTACTGCACAGGCAATCGGGAATGCAACAACTGCACTCAGGTAGTTGCTCGATAAATACCAGCAGTATGTCCCCAATGCCCACAGTAGTCCAGACAAGAGCGCTGAGGAGAAAAGAAACATGGCAACACAACTGTACACATAAGGAAAGAAAGTGCACCTTTGAGTTCAACAACTTCTGAGAAACATGAAAATATTCCCATTGTTGCATGTTGAAGACAAATGATTCCATGTTCATTGAGCTAGTTAAGCCAGAGCCTCATGTAGTCTTGCAGTAGCTTGTATGTAACAAGCGGCAAACTGATAGCGAGAGAAGAAGCCCTACCTGAAAAAGTGCAGTTCCTTAACTGGCCACTTGAGGCTTGCTCAAAAACAAAACATTCCCATAGCAGTCAACGTTAAAATGTCCAACTTGAGAGCAGACAAATATGTTTACAGCCTGGTACAAAAGACAGTCTCTAGATCATTTCCTCCAAGAGGACTGCATGGGGCACAATTTGTTTATTCCTAGTAAGTCCCTTCGGCTGCTCCCTTGTTTGACTCGGGGGCGCCACAGCAAATCCAAGGTGGAGCTGCATGTTGAATAGGCACAGGTTTTACGCCGGATGCTGACGCAACTCCACATTACATGGAGAAATGTGGCAGGGGTGGGACGAACCCGGAACCTTCTGCACTGAAACCAAGCGCATTAACCACTTGGCCACCACCCCTGCCCGATTGATGTTTAAAATGTTTTAAGCTGTAAAGATCTGTATGAGTCGAGGTGTGTGGTCACTTTGATAGCCGCTGAGCCCAATGACTCCACCCCTGTTAGAACCTCACCATAACTTGGTATTCACTTGATGCGGCTAGTAGTGGAGGGCTGTGTCAGTTTCGTTTGGAAAACTTTATTACAAAGACATGAAATATTACAGCTTGTGTGATGAAACATCCCAACAGATCATTTAAGAGAGGGGTGGGCAACTTGTTCCAGAAAGGGTCAAGAGAGTGCAGGTTTTCTTTGCAGCCACCGATCCACCACTGATTACTATCACTTTGAGCAGATGGAATCAGTTAATCAATGAAATCACCTGGTGGAGTCAGTGGCTACAAAGAAAACCTGCACCCTCTTGGCCCTTTCTGGAACAAGTTGCCCACCCCTGATCTAAGACATCCCTGCTGCAATATTTATGCTGAGTGAAAGGTTTATCACATTTAGTAGCTATGGATAGTCTGATTCTTTAGGTTCCTTTAATGACTTAGAAAATAAGCAGCTTATAAGTTTTAAACTTCACACCAAATTAAACAGGAGCACCACCCCAAAGTCCCCCCCAAAAATGTTTTTAATAAAACACCTGAACTAAGGCTGCCTGTTAGCTTAGCTGGTTGGAGGGACATCTTCAGGCTGAGCCACCCATGCTCCACTCCTTTAGAGTACATGATTAATCAGATGCCAACACGGTGACAATCAGATATGGGCTTCATATCTGCTGTTCCGGGTCTCTATTGAAAATCCACAGGTGACATCATGCAGGCTTTGTCCAGTACAGTAGTATTCAGAATAATAGTAGTGCTATGTGACAAATGATTAATCCAGGTTTTGAGTATATTTCTTATTGTTACATGGGAAACAAGGTACCAGTAGATTCTCACAAATCCAACAAGACCAAGCATTCATGATATGCACACTCTTAAGGCTATGAAATTGGGCTATTAGTAAAAAAAAAGTAGAAAAGGGGGTGTTCACAATAATAGTGTGGCGTTCGTCAATTTTGTGGAACAGGTGTGAATCAGGTGTCCCCTATGTAAGGATGAAGCCAGCACCTGTTGAACATGCTTTTCTCCTTGAAAGCCTGAGGAAAATGGGATGTTCAAGACATTGTTCAGAAGAACAGCGTAGTTTGATTAAAAAGTTGATTGGAGAGGGGAAAACGTATATGCAGGTGCAAAACATTATAGTCTGTTCATCTACAATGATCTCCAATGCTTTAAAATGGAAAAAAAAAAAAAGACGCGTGGAAGAAAATGGAAAACCACCATCAAAATGGATAGAAGAAAAACCAGAATGGCAAAGGCTCACCCATTGATCAGCTCCAGGATGATCAAAGACAGTCTGGAGTTACCTGTAAGTGCTGTGACAGAAGACGCCTGTGTGAAGCTAATTTATTTGCAAGAATCCCCCGCAAAGTCCCTCTGTTAAATAAAAGACGTGCAGAAGAGGTTACAATTTGCCAAAGAACACATCAACTGGCCTAAAGAGAAATGGAGGAATATTTTGTGGACTGATGAGTAAAACTGTTCTTTTTGGCTCCAAGGGCCGCAGACAGTTTGTGAGATGACCCCCAAACTCTGAATTCAAGCCACATTTCACAGTGAAGACAGTGAAGCATGGTGGTGCAAGCATCATGATATGGGCATGTTTCTCCTACTATGGTGTTGGGCCTATATATCACATACCAGGTATCATGGATCAGTTTGGATATGTCAAAATACTTGAAGGTCATGTTGCCTTATGTTGAGCAGGACATGCCCTTGAAATGGGTGTTTCAACAAAATGACCCCAAGCACACTAGTAAACGACCAAATCTTGGTTCCAAACCAACAAAATTAATGCCTCACAAATGTGAAGAAATCATGAAAAACTGTGGTTATACAAATAAATACTAGTTTAGTGATTCACAGGATTGCTAAAAAAGCAGTTTGAACATAATAGTTTTGAGTTTGTAGCGTCAACAGCAGATGCTACTATTATTGTGAACACCCCCTTTTCTACTTTTTTTTTTTTTTTACTAATAGCCCAATTTCATAGCCTTAAGAGTGTGCATATCATGAATGCTTGGTCTTGTTGGATTTGTGAGAATCTACTGGTACCTTTGTTTCCCATGTAACAATAAGAAATATACACAAAACCTGGATTAATCTTTTTAGTCACATAGCACTACTATTATTCTGAACACTACTGTATATGTGCACACAGTCTACCATGTACATATGGCTGACCTGTTCGCTCATAAGCTCTACACATTTCATCCTTGTGGCCTTGGTCGTTAGGCTGAACTGTGACAAATTCCACCTGGACTTGGAAGATTAAGGCATTTTATGATCCAGAGGTCATGCCATTGTGTTATATTTCTGACTGTCAGGCAGGTTTCAGCTGCATTGGTCCCCTCTAATCAATTATTCCATAGTGATTAAACTAAAGCAGCTTTAGGAAGTCATCATTCCACAGTCAAAGTTATGGTGCACCTGCTGGACAAACATTCCTGATTAACAGTTTGGTCACTTTTTCCAGGTCTGTACAATATTTACACCTGCGGTACCTTTGTGGAGATTAATGATTTCAAAAAAGTTTAATCTGCAAAGATTGTTCTTCGAAACAGTGGAACGTGTTCAGCATATCAATAAGCAGAGGGTCGGTCATATTTCAACAGAAACAGGGTGGTACCTTTGTGTAGATTAATGATTTTAGAAAAGTTTGATCTGCAAAGATTGTTCTTCAGATGCATGTAAAAAAACAGTTCAGTGGAAAGTGTTCAGCATATCAGGGTGATTCTTAGACTACGGGCACTTATGTCCTTTGATCATATTGTATGAAAAACAGAAAAAAGGGGAAATTTCATACTTTTATAGTTATCTTTACAATGAAAGTGTGTTAAGAACTTTGTTCTAGTAGTCTATGATGACTTTTTCACCTTTTTTCAGCATCATTATATGCAAATATTGCCGTTTTGTGCGTGTCCCACACCCAGACTTTTGATCTTCAATGATAAAAATGAATGGTAAAGAAACGTTTTTTTTAATGTTTTAAAATATCTCTGAATAAAATATCAGTAAAATAATCAAAAAAATAATTGGGGTATTCAATGTCATACAACTGTTGTGTTTTTTTTTTTAAACAAAATGTAGTTGTCCCACACTATTGCCGTAATTTCCACCACAACACTGTAATGTCCCTTTAAACAGTTTGTATGAAAGATTGTTTGGGTAGTTTCTATGGAGATAAACAGTGACAGAGCACATGTATATAGCGCCAAATCACAACAAACAGTTGCCCCAAGGCGCTTTATATTGTAAGGCAATGGTGTGGTGGAAATTACATTTACAAGGCCAATAGCGCCCATAGTTAAAGAATCACCCATCAATAAGTAGAGGTTCGGGTCATCTTTCAGCAGAAAGAGTGTGGTACCTGGTAGGACGGCTCTGGCGTACACCCTCGGCCTGTTATTCATGGCAGCACAGTAAACGGTAAAGTACACTGTGCTTGCAACAAAAATTCCAGAGCACAATGCGTGAACATAGTCGAGCTCTGTGCAGAAAAAAAAAAGTATTCATTTAGCTTGTAGTTCCACCTTGGGAGTTTACTTTAAATATCACAAAATTCAGCATGATTATGATGAACAATGCAGTCTTATGAAAACTCTCAAAGTTGGTCTGTGTAGACCGAGAAAACACTGCTAAAGATCAATCAATCAGACGGGATGTGGACAGTCTGTCCCCAAAGATTTTAAGATGTCAACGCACCTCTCACAAAATTAACAAAAGCAAATCATTTCATCTCAACTTAATATTCTTGGACCATTTCTTTCTTATGTGTCAAAGTTAAATAATTCCATTTGAAAGCTGATGATACCCAGCCTTGTTGGGGATCATTAAAATTCTGAGTGACACCATCTTAGTGACACCACTGGCAATACACATCTGAGTGACATATATTATAGAATGCAGTGTTGTACAACAGAGTTTAACGTCCCTCATCAGACAATTAAGGAGGTGACCATACATTGAACAGATACTTGTATTTCTAATCTGAAAATGTAAAAAAAAAAAGAATAAATAAAATTCAGAACATAAGTTTTTTCCCCCTTCATATTGAATACACAGCTACATTTAATACAATACACTGAATCATTTAAAACTAGACAATTTTGTATACATTTGAACAATCACAGTTAGTGTGATTAGAATACTATTTTGTATTTTATTTGTCATTTATACAAATTACAAATTTTGGTCAATCTGGGTTATGTTTAAAAGGCTGTTTAAAAAATGAGAATCTGCACAATATTGATTGCCATCCTGATAATAAAATTCAGATAGATATGTTTTTCAGAAAAATATATTTCGCATTTCAATCAATCAATCAATTTTTTTTTTATATAGCGCCAAATCACAACAAACAGTTGCCCCAAGGCGCTTTATATTGTAAGGCAAGGCCATACAATAATGATGTAAAACCCCAACGGTCAAAACGACCCCCTGTGAGCAAGCACTTGGCTACAGTGGGAAGGAAAAACTCCCTTTTAACAGGAAGAAACCTCCAGCAGAACCAGGCTCAGGGAGGGGCAGTCTTCTGCTGGGACTGGTTGGGGCTGAGGGAGAGAACCAGGAAAAAGATATGCTGTGGAGGGGAGCAGAGATCGATCACTAATGATTAAATGCAGAGTGGTGCATACAGAGCAAAAAGAGAAAGAAACAGTGCATCATGGGAACCCCCCAGCAGTCTACGTCTATAGCAGCATAACTAAGGGATGGTTCAGGGTCACCTGATCCAGCCCTAACTATAAGCTTTAGCAAAAAGGAAAGTTTTAAGCCTAATCTTAAAAGTAGAGAGGGTGTCTGTCTCCCTGATCTGAATTGGGAGCTGGTTCCACAGGAGAGGAGCCTGAAAGCTGAAGGCTCTGCCTCCCATTCTACTCTTACAAACCCTAGGAACTACAAGTAAGCCTGCAGTCTGAGAGCGAAGCGCTCTATTGGGGTGATATGGTACTACAAGGTCCCTAAGATAAGATGGGACCTGATTATTCAAAACCTTATAAGTAAGAAGAAGAATTTTAAATTCTATTCTAGAATTAACAGGAAGCCAATGAAGAGAGGCCAATATAGGTGAGATATGCTCTCTCCTTCTAGTCCCCGTCAGTACTCTAGCTGCAGCATTTTGAATTAACTGAAGGCTTTTTAGGGAACTTTTAGGACAACCTGATAATAATGAATTACAATAGTCCAGCCTAGAGGAAATAAATGCATGAATTAGTTTTTCAGCATCACTCTGAGACAAGACCTTTCTGATTTTAGAGATATTGCGTAAATGCAAAAAAGCAGTCCTACATATTTGTTTAATATGCGCTTTGAATGACATATCCTGATCAAAAATGACTCCAAGATTTCTCACAGTATTACTAGAGGTCAGGGTAATGCCATCCAGAGTAAGGATCTGGTTAGACACCATGTTTCTAAGATTTGTGGGGCCAAGTACAATAACTTCAGTTTTATCTGAGTTTAAAAGCAGGAAATTAGAGGTCATCCATGTCTTTATGTCTGTAAGACAATCCTGCAGTTTAGCTAATTGGTGTGTGTCCTCTGGCTTCATGGATAGATAAAGCTGGGTATCATCTGCGTAACAATGAAAATTTAAGCAATACCGTCTAATAATACTGCCTAAGGGAAGCATATATAAAGTGAATAAAATTGGTCCTAGCACAGAACCTTGTGGAACTCCATAATTAACTTTAGTCTGTGAAGAAGATTCCCCATTTACATGAACAAATTGTAATCTATTAGACAAATATGATTCAAACCACCGCAGCGCAGTGCCTTTAATACCTATGGCATGCTCTAATCTCTGTAATAAAATTTTATGGTCAACAGTATCAAAAGCAGCACTGAGGTCTAACAGAACAAGCACAGAGATGAGTCCACTGTCCGAGGCCATAAGAAGATCATTTGTAACCTTCACTAATGCTGTTTCTGTACTATGATGAATTCTAAAACCTGACTGAAACTCTTCAAATAGACCATTCCTCTGCAGATGATCAGTTAGCTGTTTTACAACTACCCTTTCAAGAATTTTTGAGAGAAAAGGAAGGTTGGAGATTGGCCTATAATTAGCTAAGATAGCTGGGTCAAGTGATGGCTTTTTAAGTAATGGTTTAATTACTGCCACCTTAAAAGCCTGTGGTACATAGCCAACTAACAAAGATAGATTGATCATATTTAAGATCGAAGCATTAAATAATGGTAGGGCTTCCTTGAGCAGCCTGGTATGAATGGGGTCTAATAAACATGTTGATGGTTTGGATGAAGTAACTAATGAAAATAACTCAGACAGAACAATCGGAGAGAAAGAGTCTAACCAAATACCGGCATCACTGAAAGCAGCCAAAGATAACGATACGTCTTTGGGATGGTTATGAGTAATTTTTTCTCTAATAGTTAAAATTTTGTTAGCAAAGAAAGTCATGAACTCATTACTAGTTAAAGATAATGGAATACTCAGCTCAATAGAGCTCTGACTCTTTGTCAGCCTGGCTACAGTGCTGAAAAGAAACCTGGGGTTGTTCTTATTTTCTTCAATTAGTGATGAGTAGAAAGATGTCCTAGCTTTACGGAGGGCTTTTTTATAGAGCAACAGACTCTTTTTCCAGGCTAAGTGAAGATCTTCTAAATTAGTGAGACGCCATTTCCTCTCCAACTTACGGGTTATCTGCTTTAAGCTACGAGTTTGAGAGTTATACCATGGAGTCAGACACTTCTGATTTAAAGCTCTCTTTTTCAGAGGAGCTACAGCATTCAAAGTTGTCTTCAATGAGGATGTAAAACTATTGACGAGATACCCTATCTCCCTTACAGAGTTTAGGTAGCTACTCTGCACTGTGTTGTTATATGGCATTAGAGAACATAAAGAAGGAATCATATCCTTAAACCTAGTTACAGCGCTTTCTGAAAGACTGAGTGTAATGAAACTTATTCCCTACTGCTGGGTAGTCCATCAGAGTAAATGTAAATGTTATTAAAAATGATCAGACAGAAGGGAGTTTTCAGGGAATACTGTTAAGTCTTCTATTTCCATACCATAAGTCAGAACAAGATCTAAGATATGATTAAAGTGGTGGGTGGACTCATTTACTTTTTGAGCAAAGCCAACAGAGTCTAATAATAGATTAAATGCAGTGTTGAGGCTGTCATTCTCAGCATCTGTGTGGATGTTAAAATCGCCCACTATAATTATCTTATCTGAGCTAAGCACTAAGTCAGACAAAGTGGTAGTTATGAGCCCCCTGGCCCATACACTATCAAACAAACATTTCAAGACAAGTATGGTGTGTGTTTTGGGTTAATATCCTCAAACTCTCACATTTTTATGTATGTAGAAGCTCCCATGATGGCAACAAAATTTATGATTTGATGTTTATATATGCGTGGACATCTCACTGAGATACACCTTCACTTTTATAAAGTGTAAAAGTATTTACAGACAGAAACTTTAAAGTCTGATTAAGCTTTTTGCTGCCCATATTACAGCTTGGATTTATCATCATAAATGCTTGAAGACTTTAGGGTCACACATACCATAAAGACTGGCTCCATAAAACATGCTGTCACGGCACAACGAGTGGCTTTTGATGTAGAGGATTGGTACAAACGAGGACCCGGTCAGCACACCGGCAAAGACAGCCAGCAGGCAACCACTAGTCAAAGAAAGGACAATACTTCAGTATTTGTAACATATGAAACATTCATTTACTGTAACAAATATTAATCAGTAAAGATCTTTTGTTACCTACATCAAAAGGTAGCATGGGTGTAGAATTAAGCAATTTAATATATCCTCCATTAAAGATTGTTTGGAGCTACACGACAGATACTCCTGTTTTATACTTCTGTTTTTCTCAGTGTACTGCAGTATTGTAATGCTGTGTGGTACAGCTGCCTGTCCACTTCTGTAAAATCTGGACTGAAACACTTGTTAAAAATCTGTTCAAAAATCGTTGGTCAGCCTCTACAGCGTCTGTATGAGACCTCTTATCACAACACAATAAGGCTGGCAAAAAACATGACACTAACCATGTTCTGAGCAGTGAATATGTCCTTCCATCTGGACGCTGATACAGTGTTCCACAGTTTAACAAGGTCACACTGAAACATTCTTTGTGCATCAGTCGATACTTTAAATAAGGAGTTTAATCCATAACAACATTACCAAGGCTGCAATTCGAGTAAATTTTTGTTGTATGGATGGATTGTGAAATATTTGTCTTATTTGTGTTGTATCAGAGCTACTGAATAATGTAAGACAAATTTCGGATCTCTGATCTGACAAAGTATTATCTTATCATACCAATGTCCCTGCCATTGTCAAACGTGTTATCGTTTTTCTAAAGAAAATGTCTTTCTTGAACTTTTTGCAATACACCCCCTCAATTTCCAGACACGGTGCAGACCACAGGTTACATCCACACATCTAATACAACCCCTGGCAAAAATTATGGAATCACCGGCCTTGGAGGATGTTCATCCAGTTGTTTAATTTTGTAGAAAAAAAGCAGATCACAGATATGACACAAAACTAAAGTCATTTCAAATGGCAACTTTCTGGATTTAAGAAACACTATAAGAAATTAAGAAAAAAAGATTGTGGCAGTCAGTAACAGTTACTTTTTTTAGACCAAGCAGAGGAAAAAAAATATGGAATCACTCAATTCTGAGGAAAAAATTATGGAATCACCCTGTAAATTTTCATCCCCAAAACTAACACCTGCATCAAATCAAATCTGCTTGTTAGTCTGCATCTAAAAAGGAGTGATCACACACCTTGGAGAGCTGTTGCACCAAGTGCACTGACATGAATCATGGCTCCAACACGAGAGATGTCAATTGAAACAAAGGAGAGGATTATCAAACTCTTAAAAACAGGGTAAATCATCATGCAATGTTGCAAAAGATGTTGGTTGTTCACAGTCAGCTGTGTCTAAACTCTGGACCAAATACAAACATGAGAAGGTTGTTAAAGGCAAACATACTGGTAGACCAAGGAAGACATCAAAGCGTCAAGACAGAAAACTTAAAGCAATATGTCTCAAAAATCGAAAAATGCACAACAAAACAAATGAGGAACGAATGGGAGGAAACTGGAGTCAACGTCTGTGACCGAACTGTAAGAAACCGCCTAAAGGAAATGGGATTTACATACAGAAAAGCTAAACGAAAGGCATCATTAACACCTAACAGAAAAAAACAAGGTTACAATGGGCTAAGGAAAAGCAATCGTGGACTGTGGATGACTGGATGAAAGTCATATTCAGTGATGAATCTCGAATCTGCATTGGGCAAGGTGATGATGCTGGAACTTTTGTTTGGTGCCGTTCCAATGAGATTTATAAAGATGACTGCCTGAAGAGAACATGTAAATTTCCACAGTCATTGATGATATGGGGCTGCATGTCAGGTAAAGGCACTGGGGAGATGGCTGTCATTACATCATCAAATCCACAAGTTTATGTTGATATTTTGGACAATTGAAAGGATGTTTGGGGATGATGAAATCATTTTTCAAGATAATGCATCTTGTCATAGAGCAAAAACTGCGAAAACATTCCTTGCAAAAAGACATAGGGTCAATGTCATGGCATAGGGTCAATGTCAACGAGCAGATCTGATTTGATGCAGGTGTTAGTTTTGGGGATGAAAATTTACAGGGTGATTCCGTAATTTTTTCCTCAGAATTGAATGATTCCATATTTTTTTTCCTCTGCTTGGTCTAAAAAAGTAACCGTTACTGACTGCCATATTTTTTTCTTGATTTCTTATAGTGTTTCTTAAAGCCAGAAAGTTGCCATTTGAAATGACTTTAGTTTTGTGTCATGTCTGTGATATGCTTTTTTCTACAAAATTAAACAACTGAATGAACATCTTCCGAGGCCGGTGATTCCATAATTTTTGCCAGGGGTTGTAAGGACAATGAGGCTCAAGACCTAAGACAAGTTTGATGATGGGTGAATTTTGATTCCATTTGCGTCCACCAGGGGGCCGAGTCTCAAATATCACATCTACAGAATAATGCCACAAGTTCATCATGATGAAACTTTGTGAGGACCTTGCAAAACTTCACTGTTTTGCTTGGAGCTGCAGATTCGGCTCATTGTTGCCCTTGTGTTTTTTCTTCTTACAGCAAAGAAAGATTCAAATGAATGTCAGCAGCTGCTGATTGAAAAACGTGAAAGATTAAGGGCTTAGTTGAAAAGTGTAAATGTATTCTTCTCAATGCACATAATATTATAGATCACAAGATCAATGTTGCACAAACTCATTTGTCTCCGCCTTTAGCTTACTAGAGCAATATGTTGAACAAATCCTACTTGCACTCACATGAATCGTCTTGTTTTTGGCCTGAAGGAGTCTATCCAGAGCTCTGAGTCATCTGGTTGACAGCTTCCTAAGGTTTGTCTCTGCAGAATAAAAGACTTTATCAACAGCAACATTGGGGCAGATGATACAAAGTTCCTATAAAGTGTTAAGGTGGTGGGTGCACCGGTACCTGAACCCAAAGCTGACACAAATATATATAAAAATAAAAACTCACTGCATCAATAAGCAGCAGCGTCAACTCTGAATTAGGATGCAGTTCCACGTCCGATTTCACAAAGAAAAAGATCAGACCACTGCAACACAGGATGCACACACACGCTTCGTTAATGAGGGTAATTTGCAAGCCTTTTGTGTCCATTGCACAAGCATCAAAAGGTTACACTGACTGATCAGACATAGTCCAGCTCCACAACAATTTAATAAAGGCTTCGAGACGCTCTCAGCCTCAATTCCAAACCACCCAAACCTGTTAACGACAGCCCGGTGTCACTCACACATTTATCTTTGACCTTTTTAAATGGTGTCTAACTTTCTTCAAATGAAAGAACTTGTCACCAACATTCAGTAACAAAACAAAAAATACAATCAAACTCACCTTGAGATGGCCCAGCCCATTAGCAAGCCAGCGGACCCCCAAATTAGCATCCCAATGCTGAGACCAACAGATTTCACGATTAAAACAGCTGCCATATTACCTTTGCAGAAAACAGATGTTTTGCATAAAGGCACAGCAAAGACAGGTTAATTTGTTCCATCACTTTCTAACATCCAGAAAGTCCAGTCATGAACAACAAAAGACATTTTTATGTGTCCTTATAGCTTAACGGAGGTCTTAGGAGAACATTTTGGCATTCCTAATGTCCGTCTTAATTCAAGCTTTTTAAATGAAAATTTTAAAAAATGCAGTTATTATAACAGTATTCGGGTCCCATTAAACTACAGATTTGCAAGCAAATTCACAAAATGACATCTGTTCTGCCACACTAGTTTCAGCACATGCCAGGACAGGGAGCATGACTGGTGCTAAATCTACTATATGACAATCAACTCAAATCCTGGATGGCAGCAACCCAAGCAGACAACCGGTCCATCCCCACCTCTCAAAAACAATCATTGAAATGCCATATCCAGATTAGATGCATGTGACCTCTTTGCCTTCTCCAGCCCCTGGTGGTCTACTGAGGCACCTACATGTTTGTTTATGCCCCGGGAAACACACCGCATTGCCAGAATTCATTCACACTGAAAGTGATACAGTTCATGTCATTCCAGCAGTACCAGATGATCTGCTGAAAAGACCAAGTACCAAAAACGTCCAAGTGACTCAGTGTAAAAGTCTCTAGACGGGAAACACTAGGATCTAAAAGACTTTGAACACCATTCTCATGCAAAAGTATTAACACCAAATGTCTCTGTCCATCAACCTCAACTCCACAAGCTCTCTCCAACCATCTCTTGATCTCAAAGGCACCCAGTGGGAGTAAATCTTGTGTGATGAGATATCAGAATTAAACTCTTCAATCTCAGTACAGAAAACTGTAACAGGCCTGTTTTCTACAAGTGTGCTTGACAGCCATGTATTTAAAAAAAAAAAACAAATGCCAGTTACTGTCCCCAGAAGACATCAGATCTGAATGATTTTCCATCAGACATCTTCACGTGGTGTGAAAATGTGCCATTGTGTGAAGTGTCAAAGAAACCCACCATACAACGCTCATCAGAAGAATGACAGGATAGTGCCGATATAGCACCAATGAAGCCCTGTGCAGCTTCTGAATTATGCAACATTTCATAAATTTTTCAGTTGTCTCACGCCTGCTGTCTGCAGTACAAGACAGTTGAATATGTCAGGGGTTACGTTTTACTGTGGTCCAAACAAAGTCAGAGATGTCCTAGTTTTTTATCTCTTACACAAAGTTGCAACAAATCAGCCAAAGGTGCTTCAAAAGGGCAAAATCTAACCTCCCCCCCCCCCCACAGAGCAAGCACATAGGTAAGGAAAAACTGATTGTCAGAGGAAGCCTCAAGCAGACCAGATCCAGAGTGGTGACCATCTGCTCTGGCCACACTGCCAATAAATAGATGAGGTCAAAACACAAAGTAATAAACATGCTAGACCAAGATTATCGAACTCCACATCAGCAACTTTTACAGTTCTGTGGTTATGTGCCCTCCCCTGTACATTGGAGGTGTGAAAGTAGTCTCCAGCTTTAGGTACCTGGGTATGCCCATATCCAGTGACCTCACCTGGTGTGCCAACACCTCATTTGGTCAGGAAAGCCCACCAGTGGCTCTACTTCCTCAGGAAGGTGCAGAGAGCTGGACTTGGGAGCTCCATTCTGAGGAACTATCATTGTGCAGTGGAGAGCATCCTCTGCACCTGCATCACTGTGTGGTATGGCAGCTGCACAGCTGCTAAGAGGGGGGCTCTGCAGAGGGTGGTAAAGGCTGTACAGAGGATTGTAGGGAGCAGCCTTCCCACCACCTCAGATCTCCATTCATCATGGTGCAGGGGAAGGGCTCGCTGCATTCTGAGGGACTCCTCTCATCCCACACAGTCTGTTTCAGCCCCTCCCCACAGGCAGGCGGCTCAGGAGCATTCAGAGTAGAACTACCAGGCTCAGAAACAGCTTCTTCCCTGAGGCTGTTAGACTGTTGAACTTGAGCCGTGCTCCATAGAACTTATACCATCCCATACACACTGCATTAAAACACTTTAATTGCACATGTGCAATAATCTCCTGTGTGCAATACGTATATGTGCAATGCTGGTTTTCACTTAATTCCCAGTGCAATATTATAATTTACTTGCTGTTCACACCTATATTTGGTATTAAACATATCTAATTTCAGCTTTTATTTTATTTATTTAATAGCTTATATTTATACCTATAGTTTTTAGGTTTTTTTCTTTAAATAACCGGGACTTGAGTACTAATTTTGTACCATTAACATGTAAATCAAGTTGGCACGACAAAGTTCCTTGAATCATAGTAACCAAATTGTCCCAATGTTAATGTCCCACCTCAAAGCATTCCAGCTCCATAGTACAAATCAAGTTTCACTTTTGTGAAGCAGGAACATTTAAAACATTTACATTTAAATGGGCCTCTTGCTTTATAAATAAGTTTACTGCTTATACACTTAGTGGTGATTCTTTAACTACAGGCACCATTGGCCTTGTAAATGTAATTTCCACCACACCATTGCCTTACAATATAAAGCACCTTGGGGCAACTGTTTGTTGTGATTTGGCGCTATACACATGTGCTCTGATGTCACTGTTTAACTCCATAGAAACTACCCAAACAATCTTTCATACAAACTGTTTAAAGGGACATTACAGTGTTGTGGTGGAAATTACGGCAATAGTGTGGGACAACTACATTTTGTTTAAAAAAAATCACAACAGTTGTATGACATTGAATACCCCAATTATGTTTTGATTATTTTACTGATATTTTATTCAGAGATATTTTAAAACATTAGAAAAAACGTTTCTTTACCATTCATTTTTATCATTGAAGATCAAAAGTCTGGGTGTGGGACAAGCACAAAACGGCGATATTTGCATATAATGATGCTGAAAAAAGGTGAAAAAGTCATCATAGACTACTAGAACAAATTTAACACTTTCATTGTAAAGATAACTATAAAAGTGTGAAATTTCCCCTTTTTTCTGTTTTTCATACAATATGATCAAAGGACATAAGTGCCCGTAGTCTAAGAATCACCCTTAGACTCTAGAATATGGTGTGGCCATAAACAACCAACACCACAGCAACATCTGCACACTGTGTAGATGGATTTTGGCTGATTATTCCCAGTTGGAATAATGAGTCATGGGCAGTGGTTTGTAAAGCTGACTGCTGCCCTGCCATGTCTGTGGTGAGAGAAACATTGGCCAGAACTCAAATTCGCACTTTTTTTTCCCTCCAAACAAATCCAAGACTAGTCCTGATTTAAGAAACATTGTGAAGATTCATGATTTTCCTCCAGAATGGGTTATGTGTCAATTGTCCAGACAGATCCTACAAAGTACAAAAGAAATTCAGTCCAGTATACAGTTTTCCATCTCCATGTCAGTGGAAAAAACAAGAACATTTTCCTAAAATAAATTTTGGTGCAAAGGGGCTGAATCAGACGTGTCATTTGACGTTGTCAGTTGTGTTAAAAATATACCGTTAAATGCCTGTTGATTTATAATTTTTTTTTGTAGTTTACTACCACACCATCATTGTCATCATGAATAAGCATAGCATACTTTAGACAGTGTGGATGTCGACCCTTAGTGACCACCGGCACATCAAAGTGATCCCGTCTGCTACAAAACACGATAAACTCAATTTCCAAAATTCACACACCATTTGAAGCTTATTTTCTCCAATTAGATAAGGGTCTGACTTGCGGCTTGGGAACCAGATGCCTGCAACACGGCCTCATCAAGAGACAAATTTATACATTAAAAACCCCACTAGGACTACATTCTCTTTATTACATGGACATTTCAAGCAAAACACTTCCCTAGAGCTAAATTTGAGTAAATCAGACCAGTGAACTTGAGATACCTTGTTTCATCATTCCTGATGGAATAAATTAAAACACACCATATTGTCTTGCTCTCTATGAGATCACTTGTTTTAATGTGGCATGCCTCATATTCTGTATTGAGGCATCCTGCACCTGAATGGTTATGGGTCCCCATGATGGGGTGCGGTGGCTGTGCTGGCTGGGGTAATCTCCAGTTAAACTAACCTGTGCATATTTATTCTGAAATAGCTACTGCACACACTAAAGAAGGGCACCTGACCCAAAAATCTCTGACAAAATGTGCTGTCTATGTATTTGTTGTCAATATGATCTACAGGAAGGATTTAGAGCCTAAACCTTTTAGGCTTGCAGTGACCTTTTTAATGAGTCCTCTCCCTGCATGGCAGAAGGCCAGTGCTTAAAAGTACAATGTGATGGCAAAATATTTTACCTGTAAGGTTCTCAGGCTGTCATTTGCAGATTAAAATTTTGTTAGCCATAATATTTTAGCAAGAAAAAAAAAGTAGTTAAAACATCCAGTACTGTGTAACTCATTGACTTAACTTGGTGTTCAACAGATTGGCATTGCTGCAACAATAGTTAACCATGGCGCCATGCAAGCACATTACCAGATACAACATGCATCAATCTGTCGTAGCAGGAAATCAGTTCGAGAAAAATGCATTTACCCATCTGTTTCACACAATATATAGAACGTGGAAGAGTGTGGAATTGAACCTTGAAAATATCAATTTTCCTGCTGTGCGAGACTTCCAGAAGTGTACAGAGCCATTTGTTACGTGTCGACGCGAGTTGAGGAGCGGACCTGCGTCAGACAGAACCCAGCGCTAAAAATAACCAGAAACCGGTTCCAACAACAGAAAATTTATTTTTCACCTGTGCATAATAATGTGTACAAAACTAAAACAACGTCCTTCTGGTGGAGTGACTGTTGGCACGCTCTTTAGCGCCCAAAAGGATAGAAGCCCGGCGTTCCTGGACCCACTACCACCAGACAAACACCCCCCAGGTGGACACGACAAACTGACTCTCTGTGAAGCAAAGAAGAGGTGAGGTAAGTCAGCAGTTACAATATCTTTCAAAAGACACACGCTATCAGCAACACATTCAGGTCTGTATTTTTTAACTTTATGCAAATGAGCAGCTTCTCACAACAAGTGGAGGATCACTTACCCGCACGCCACAGCAGTGAGAAGCAAACTGCACAATTCTCATCACAATTCCAGTATACTGCGTAACAAAACACCAAGTTACTATCAACAATTAGTCGAACACTTAATCACCTTGAATGTGTGCTGACAGCATGTGTCCTCACCCTTCCTTGCTTCACGGGCTCGATGTGTCAAACCCAGGCGCGGTCCTCAGCATCTCACAAACGGACATCACAAGGTCGAGTTCCCGGCAGTTCTGCTTGAATCACACATGACTTAAATGCAGAACGCCATCCAATTATCTGCTTCAGCTGAAAGTCTTTAAGGTTGCATGTGAGCACCAGACACAGGTGCTACACATGATGTTGATGAGGGTGAGGACTCTTCAGCCAGCACCTTCTCCACAGACAAATCAGTTTCCATGCCACCTGAAGAGCAAAGAAAAGAAAACACCAAAATATCCAGCCACACCCCCCAACACACAACACCATTATCTTGATGCAGAAGCAAGCACACATTATACTTTTTAAGTTACCACTATCCCAACCAATTTTAAATAAAGCTATTTGCAAAGGTGCTAGGCAGGTGAGACATCTGGTTTAGATCTTTGTTCCAAAAATGGACATGCACAGTTCTCTTCCAAAACAGGTGGAGAGTTTTGCCATCTTAATCTGTTTTTGTATACTGCACAGAACAAATCCACATGGAATTCTGCAGAGACTGTTTTATGAAGCCAGTATCATCAATTGTGTCCAGTCTATAGTACGTATGTCTGGATCAACCCTGGAACTACTCCATTGGATCAAACCATTCACACAGGAGTAGAGATTCTGTGAACTTTGCGAGTAAGAAATACTCCAGAATCAGACGTAGACTATACTGGAATGCTAGTGCAGTGCAACACTTTTGGAAGTGTGCTAAGCCTTGGTACTACAGCAGAGTTATTGTTTATATTTCCTAGCTTTTAATGAATTTTATAAAAATGAGCCCCAGACCCTTAACCTCATAATAGCTAGGTGGTTTTTCCTAGCTGCCCAGCCATTCTGTAGACCTGGATTCAAATCCTACTCATGCCATCAATGTATGTCCTTGGGCATTTAACCTACATTGCCAATACCCTTTGGGAATTCCCAAGATGCATATGGCAGTCACTCAATATAACCTGCACATTGTTTGTTTACAGTCAAATAGAAATTCAAGATTGTCCCATTCGGCAAACTGTGCAGAATATATGATTACCAGTAGTCATCTGCTAATTTCAGTTAAAGTTCTCTGCATTAGACCAAACTGGCAAGAGCCACATAAGCAATATTAAAGGTTCAGTTTTAAAGACCCTTCACCACCAGACCATACCTGTAGCCCAAAGCACACCTGCAATCATTGCAAAAGGATGGAATTTGGGTGGCTGAAGTATCAAGTCTCCAACCACAGAGACAGACCATATTGCTGCACAGTACACCCACTGGAAAAACATTCCTGTCAACATAGACAACCTTCAAAGTTTGGTTTAAGCAGAATGAACGATACAAGTCTCTTCTTAAAACTGACAGTTAAGTTCCCACTTTATCCTTACCATCTCCAGTCTCTAGTCTTTTCACTGGAACAAAGATGCAGCAGCCACATTCGAGATAATCCCATAGACAAACTCAGTCATATTGGTCGAGTTAGACTTAAAATAAAATGGGCCCAATACAGTACTTTCACCTTTTTTAGGGTTTTGGCCATCTAGAAAGTCACAAAAATAAGTGAGTTTATCGCATGCATTTCAGAAGATAAAGTACCATCCAGTTCAAACTTGATCAGGATTCCCTCCATCACACACCCATTTTCATTTACACACCTCGTTCACTGCAAGAGCTCACCAACAGCAACATGGTGACAAATAAAAGCAAAGATGGACATTTTACTTGAAGCATAGTGCAAATAAAAATTCTATTTTGAGAGCCCATTACCAACATTAAAACCTACAGGAAGACCAGAACATGTGCATCTCTAGAGTCTAAAAGTCAACCAGGTGCTGCCAGTTATCTAATGACTCAGCATGAGAAGGCAAATCCTGCCCAGCAAGCAGGAGTGCCTTATATCTAATTAATTTATAGCCATGCTGAGTGACTTTTTTTATGTATCAGTACTAACAAAAATGTTTTTAAATTTAATTGTTAATTTATAATTTATAAGGTTATTTGTTTAATAAATAAATAAAATGAACTCCTTGAAAATGGTGATAAACCAATATTTATTTTTTTTATTTAATTAAAAATTTATAATTTGAAAATAAATAAATAACATGAAATCATTCAAGCTGGGGACAATAAATCAATATTTATAATTATTATTATTTAAATTTTTATCATAAATATTGTTTTATTATTAATATTCTTATTTTATTATTTAGATGACCAGTATTGTTAATTAGTATTACTTATTTTATCAATATTTTTGGTATCATTGTTATTTAGCTTAAATACTGGTATTACTGTTACCTTATCATATATTACCTTGTGTACTTCATCTTATATAATTTGTCATAATGATTGATTTGGTACTGCTTTTGTTGTGTTATCTTGTTGTATTTTTTAACTTTTGCCAGACCACAATGGAAATAAGCGTTTCTTGCTTTCTTGTGCTGTCTGTGTATTTTAATGGGCAATTACGTATGTATTTTGTGCATTATTTTATTAAATAAATTCAATCAATCAATCAATCAATCAATCAATCAATCAATCAATCAATCAATCAATCAATCAATCAATCAATCAATCAATCACTCAATCCATCTTGAAGAAGTTCATATTTGTTTGTTCATTTATTTATGGCCTTCTGCTGTGGCAACCTTGAGTGAAACAAGAGAGAAGCCAAAGGGTCTTACATGCAGGATTACTCAAAACCTGCTCAATCAAATTTCATGAAACTTGCATAATTCAAGGAAGAAGCCACTTTGGAGTGGCTCTGCATAATTAATTAATTAAGGAATTATTTTTCACCACTAGCAGGTATTTCTAACTTATACACTAAAAATTCCTAGCTAAGAGTTTTTACACTTAACCTTATGCTTCGAGGACATGGGCATGGCTAGAAATTTATGGTCAGGTAGATAGATAATAGACAGACAGACAGACAGACATTGAAACAAATTGGTTGCCCTAATAAATAAAAATTGTAAATGCATCAGCACCTGAATACCAAAGTTTGACATTCATTTACTAACTGGATACTTGAGGTAGAAATTTAGCATCACTCAACTTTTTCCACTGAAGTGTTTGACTTGGGGAATTCCCAATAGTCCATTTCAAATTATGTAATTCCAAATACTTTATTTCCAATATTTTATTTATATTTATTTTGTAAAAGAAATGGATGGAAAAATGGATGGAAAAAGAAATTATAGACATTATCAATCAATCAATCAAATTTTTTTTTATATAGCGCCAAATCACAACAAACAGTTGCCCCAAGGCGCTTTATATTGTAAGGCAAGGCCATACAATAATGATGTAAAACCCCAACGGTCAAAACGACCCCCTGTGAGCAAGCACTTGGCTACAGTGGGAAGGAAAAACTCCCTTTTAACAGGAAGAAACCTCCAGCAGAACCAGGCTCAGGGAGGGGCAGTCTTCTGCTGGGACTGGTTGGGGCTGAGGGAGAGAACCAGGAAAAAGACATGCTGTGGAGGGGAGCAGAGATCGATCACTAATGATTAAATGCAGAGTGGTGCATACAGAGCAAAAAGAGAAAGAAACAGTGCATCATGGGAACCCCCCAGCAGTCTACGTCTATAGCAGCATAACTAAGGGATGGTTCAGGGTCACCTGATCCAGCCCTAACTATAAGCTTTAGCAAAAAGGAAAGTTTTAAGCCTAATCTTAAAAGTAGAGAGGGTGTCTGTCTCCCTGATCTGAATTGGGAGCTGGTTCCACAGGAGAGGAGCCTGAAAGCTGAAGGCTCTGCCTCCCATTCTACTCTTACAAACCCTAGGAACTACAAGTAAGCCTGCAGTCTGAGAGCGAAGCGCTCTATTGGGGTGATATGGTACTACGAGGTCCCTAAGATAAGATGGGACCTGATTATTCAAAACCTTATAAGTAAGAAGAAGAATTTTAAATTCTATTCTAGAATTAACAGGAAGCCAATGAAGAGAGGCCAATATGGGTGAGATATGCTCTCTCCTTCTAGTCCCCGTCAGCACTCTAGCTGCAGCATTTTGAATTAACTGAAGGCTTTTTAGGGAACTTTTAGGACAACCTGATAATAATGAATTACAATAGTCCAGCCTAGAGGAAATAAATGCATGAATTAGTTTTTCAGCATCACTCTGAGACAAGACCTTTCTAATTTTAGAGATATTGCGTAAATGCAAAAAAGCAGTCCTACATATTTGTTTAATATGCGCTTTAAATGACATATCCTGATCAAAAATGACTCCAAGATTTCTCACAGTATTACTAGAGGTCAGGGTAATGCCATCCAGAGTAAGGATCTGGATAGACACCATGTTTCTAAGATTTGTGGGGCCAAGAACAATAACTTCAGTTTTATCTGAGTTTAAAAGCAGGAAATTAGAGGTCATCCATGTCTTTATGTCTGTAAGACAATCCTGCAGTTTAGCTAATTGGTGTGTGTCCTCTGGCTTCATGGATAGATAAAGCTGGGTATCATCTGCGTAACAATGAAAATTTAAGCAATACCGTCTAATAATACTGCCTAAGGGAAGCATATATAAAGTGAATAAAATTGGTCCTAGCACAGAACCTTGTGGAACTCCATAATTAACTTTAGTCTGTGAAGAAGATTCCCCATTTACATGAACAAATTGTAATCTATTAGACAAATATGATTCAAACCACCGCAGCGCAGTGCCTTTAATACCTATGGCATGCTCTAATCTCTGTAATAAAATTTTATGGTCAACAGTATCAAAAGCAGCACTGAGGTCTAACAGAACAAGCACAGAGATGAGTCCACTGTCCGAGGCCATAAGAAGATCATTTGTAACCTTCACTAATGCTGTTTCTGTACTATGATGAATTCTAAAACCTGACTGAAACTCTTCAAATAGACCATTCCTCTGCAGATGATCAGTTAGCTGTTTTACAACTACCCTTTCAAGAATTTTTGAGAGAAAAGGAAGGTTGGAGATTGGCCTATAATTAGCTAAGATAGCTGGGTCAAGTGATGGCTTTTTAAGTAATGGTTTAATTACTGCCACCTTAAAAGCCTGTGGTACATAGCCAACTAACAAAGATAGATTGATCATATTTAAGATCGAAGCATTAAATAATGGTAGGGCTTCCTTGAGCAGCCTGGTAGGAATGGGGTCTAATAAACATGTTGATGGTTTGGATGAAGTAACTAATGAAAATAACTCAGACAGAACAATCGGAGAGAAAGAGTCTAACCAAATACCGGCATCACTGAAAGCAGCCAAAGATAACGATACGTCTTTGGGATGGTTATGAGTAATTTTTTCTCTAATAGTTAAAATTTTGTTAGCAAAGAAAGTCATGAACTCATTACTAGTTAAAGATAATGGAATACTCAGCTCAATAGAGCTCTGACTCTTTGTCAGCCTGGCTACAGTGCTGAAAAGAAACCTGGGGTTGTTCTTATTTTCTTCAATTAGTGATGAGTAGAAAGATGTCCTAGCTTTACGGAGGGCTTTTTTATAGAGCAACAGACTCTTTTTCCAGGCTAAGTGAAGATCTTCTAAATTAGTGAGACGCCATTTCCTCTCCAACTTACGGGTTATCTGCTTTAAGCTACGAGTTTGAGAGTTATACCATGGAGTCAGACACTTCTGATTTAAAGCTCTCTTTTTCAGAGGAGCTACAGCATCCAAAGTTGTCTTCAATGAGGATGTAAAACTATTGACGAGATACTCTATCTCCCTTACAGAGTTTAGGTAGCTACTCTGCACTGTGTTGTTATATGGCATTAGAGAACATAAAGAAGGAATCATATCCTTAAACCTAGTTACAGCGCTTTCTGAAAGACTTCTAGTGTAATGAAACTTATTCCCTACTGCTGGGTAGTCCATCAGAGTAAATGTAAATGTTATTAAAAAATGATCAGACAGAAGGGAGTTTTCAGGGAATACTGTTAAGTCTTCTATTTCCATACCATAAGTCAGAACAAGATCTAAGATATGATTAAAGTGGTGGGTGGACTCATTTACTTTTTGAGCAAAGCCAATAGAGTCTAATAATAGATTAAATGCAGTGTTGAGGCTGTCATTCTCAGCATCTGTGTGGATGTTAAAATCGCCCACTATAATTATCTTATCTGAGCTAAGCACTAAGTCAGACAAAAGGTCTGAAAATTCACAGAGAAACTCACAGTAACGACCAGGTGGACGATAGATAATAACAAATAAAACTGGTTTTTGGGACTTCCAATTTGGATGGACAAGACTAAGAGACAAGCTTTCAAATGAATTAAAGCTCTGTCTGGGTTTTTGATTAATTAATAAGCTGGAATGGAAGATTGCTGCTAATCCACCGCCCCGGCCCGTGCTACGAGCATTCTGACAGTTAGTGTGACTCAGGGGTGTTGACTCATTTAAACTAACATATTCATCCTGCTGTAACCAGGTTTCTGTTAGGCAGAATAAATCAATATGTTGATCAATTATTATATCATTTACCAACAGGGACTTAGAAGAGAGAGACCTAATGTTTAATAGACCACATTTAACTGTTTTAGTCTGTGGTGCAGTAGAAGGTGCTATATTATTTTTTCTTTTTGAATTTTTATGCTTAAATAGATTTTTGCTGGTTATTGGTAGTCTGGGAGCAGGCACCGTCTCTACGGGGATGGGGTAATGAGGGGATGGCAGGGGGAGAGAAGCTGCAGAGAGGTGTGTAAGACTACAACTCTGCTTCCTGGTCCCAACCCTGGATAGTCACGGTTTGGAGGATTTAAGAAAATTAGCCAGATTTCTAGAAATGAGAGCTGCTCCATCCAAAGTGGGATGGATGCCGTCTCTCCTAACAAGACCAGGTTTTCCCCAGAAGCTTTGCCAATTATCTATGAAGCCCACCTCATTTTTTGGACACCACTCAGACAGCCAGCAATTCAAGGAGAACATGCGGCTAAACATGTTTAGCCGCAAATTATGAATAATTGTAAATATAAAACATCTACCGATTTAAATGAAATTGATATGGTGGTGGTAAAACAGGTCATTGAATGGATTGTAGAACCATTAACATACATCTGTAACTTATCATTTCAAACCAGTAAATTTCCCAATCAAATGAAAATAGCTAAGGTTGTGCCGCTGTATAAGACTGGGGATAGACACCACTTCACAAATTATAGACCTGTTTCTTTGCTTCCACAATTCTCCAAATTATTAGAAAAGTTATTCAATAATAGATTAGACAAATTCATAAATAAACATAAATTACTTACTGATAGTCAATATGGATTCAGAGCACATAGTTCAACATCACTTGCATTAATAGAATCAGTTGAGGAGATTACAAACGCCATAGACCACAAATTACATTCAGTTGGAATATTTATAGACCTTAAAAAGGCTTTTGATACAATCAATCATGACATATTAATCAGTAAACTTGAACAGTATGGGATTAGGGGGTTGGTGTTGCACTGGGTGAGAAGCTACTTAAGTAACAGAAAACAGTTTGTGAAGTTGGGGGAATATACATCATCATGCTTGGACAATGCTTGTGGCGTCCCACAGGGGTCAGTATTGGGTCCAAAACTGTTTCTAATTTATATAAATGATATTGTCAATGTTTCCAAAATATTAAAATTAGTATTATTTGCAGATGACACAAGCATTTTTTGTTCAGGGGGGGATTTGCAGGAGTTACTGAGGAGGATCAGTATAGAAATGGGAAAATTGAAAATATGGTTTGACAGAAACAAATTATCATTAAACTTAAGTAAAACAAAATACATGTTATTTGGCTATTGTAATACAGACATACAGGTTCAGTTACAAGTCAAGGGGGTAGATATTGAAAGGGTACATAAAAATAAGTTTCTGGGGGTGATAATAGATGATAAGATAAACTGGAAGACTCATATAAAACATATACAAAGTAAACTGTCAAGAAGCATTTCAGTTCTAAACAAAGCAAAACATATTCTGGACCACAACTCACTCCGCATTCTTTACTGCTCACTGGTTTTACCATATTTACAGTACTGTGCAGAGGTATGGGGTAATACTTATAAAGGTACAACACAATCACTATCAGTAATGCAGAAAAGAGCTATAAGAATTATTCATAATACTGGCTATAGAGATCATACAAATCCACTATTTTTACAATCCAAATTCTTAAAATTCACAGACTTGGTTCATTTTCAAACAGTACAAATCGTGTATAAAGCAATAAACAATTTACTTCCAGCAAATATTAAAAATATGTTTTTAACAGATCAGGGGATTGCAGTCTGAGGGGGAAATTTAATTTAAAGCATCAGTGGGCACGAACAACATTAAAAGGTTTCTGTATTTCTGTCTGTGGGGTGAGGATGTGGAACAGATTGGGAGTGGGGCTCAAGCAATGTCCAAGCATGAACCAGTTCAAACAGCGGTACAAAAATATGTTTTTTTCTAGGTATAGGGAGGAGGAAGGGTAATGAGGGTTAGGGTGTTTTTGTTTTTTGCTTCGGCTTGTAAATATATAGTATTTTGTATGTAAGTAGGTATGTGTAGGTGTATATTTATGTTTGTGTATATATGTATATATATGTATGTGTATGTATATGTGTGTATATATGTATATATATGTGTGTGTATGTTGATATATATATATATTGATATCAGTTTAGGTGTGTAGGAATCTATGTGTATATGTGGCAAAGGGTATTACTGGTTGTGGGGAAGAAGGGGTAGGGATAAATAAGCTGATGCTTCACCCTACCCCTTTTCAGACATGTTGGGTACACACTAGGAACTTTTTTGTTGTTGTCTTTACTGATCTATCTTGTAATTGTTGTATCAAATGTTCGAAATAAACAGTTTTCATTCATTCATTCATTTTTGAATTTATCGTAGCAAATGGGATATCAGTTTATAGGTTTTTGATATCATTTTAATTTTTAGATCTGATTTGAGTTTTCTGGCACAGTGCAACTTGAATATAGCTTTTGAACATCAGTGAGGTGAATTATGTATTAATTTAAGAGCAGCAAAATAAAAAAAAATGCTGGAAACAAACTTTTCAGAAATGAACATTTCAATGCAATAAACTGAGGGGTATTAAAATTTCAAACATGAACTATTGAGTTTTGATACAATTAAAAAAATGTGGTGTTCAACAGCTGTGATAATTCCAGTGACAGCTGTACTGATTTGCTTCCAGTTGCAATTCCAAAAATGTTCTGACAGATTGTGAAATGATGTTTAAGAATAGTTTTAAAGACTTTGTACATCTGAGTCAAGATTCAAAGTTCCCACACCATATGTGTGAAACATAACTTATAGACTTTTAATGGTTAAAGTCCAAGATGTTATTTCTAAGATTAATATGACCATGAATGATTTCAGTGTCACAGATAAAAAAGGAAATTTGGGCCTCAAGTTACTCCCAGTTTTTAATGACAAGCACCTACTGTATATGCTCACCAAACATCAAGTGTAAATTTTAAAATTTATCATTCATAGCATTTGTACAAAAATATAATGTAAATGATGTACAAACACACATTCTCAAAGTGTGTCTTTGATTTTGGTATACCACTCAGCACGATAAACATTCATTGAATAATATGTGTTACAAATAAGAAATAAATACTAATTATATACCAGTCATCTTTGTTGTGTTAAAAACAGCCACAGTCTCTGTCTCACTAGGATGATAATTTATGTAACTTTATGTCACTTACTTCATAGTTCTGGGATTTAATCTGAACTCTCCATATTACTGGCCATGCAATGTTTTGAATCATGTAGCTATACATACGTATAAAAGCAATATCATCTTGCTGGATTGTACAGGTTTGATTAATCGTTCAAGTCATGTTGAAAAGAACATATTTTCTTACCTCCACCAAGGAGGTTATGTTTTCGGTCTGGTTTGTTTGTTTGTTTGTCTGTCTGTTTGTCAGCAGGATAACTCAAAAAGTTTTGAACGGATTTTGATGAAATTTTGTGGAGTGGTTGGAAATGACAAGAGGAACAAGTGATTAAATTTTAGTGGTGATCCGGATCACAATCTGAATCCCAATGCAAACGCGTTAGCATGTCTATGGCATTTTCAATGTTAAAAGTTAGCGTTAAGCAGTTGCAGCTGTCATCACGTTCGGGTGCATTTGTTTTCAAATTGTAATATTTCTTAAATTTAGTTTTGTTTATATATTAATAATCTAATGATTATTATATACAATTTTAGAGAAACAGACAAAAAGAAATAGATCACTGTGCCAAGGAGGGAATCTCTTTAGGGTCAGTGACCCTATGGCCTTGTTTAGAGAAGTGTTTCATAAATGTTAAAAAATTCATATATTTGCAGTTTAGTTGAATAATAAATTGAATTTTGTCTCTTATTTGTTTTTGTCTATAAGCACATGCAATATCAATATCAGTGCTCAGATGACAGTAGCTTCTGGGAAAGGTACAAGTTGCAATAAACTGTGATGCCAAACACTAAGGATACATGCTATCCAGTCACAGCAGATTAAACTTTTTTTACTACTGAGCAAACATCATTGTTACACTTTTTTAGGTTCAATGATTCCATGGCATGTAGATGTTATGGCTTCAATGACCCCATGGCCTTGGTGGAGGTTTGCACTCTCTGAGTGTTTCGAGTAGTTTCAAATGAGTTGCTTTAAATTAATCAGAAGACAATAGTTCCACATTTAAACCTGTTTTCAGTCCAAACAGGAAATCCTCTAAACAGGCTGCTGTGATAAATCACTATTTCCTGCAACCGGGGGTCTTTTTCTTTCCTTTTATGAAGGTGATTCAGCTTGTCTGTGGTCATTCTATTCTATTCTATTCTTTTCTATTCTATTCTATTCTATTCAAAACTCAAGTCACTTAAAAATTAAAGGAAAGCTTTTTTTTGTGTGTGTGTGTGTTGTCTGGAATTTACTGGAGCCACTCTTCCAATTTGGGGGTAACAGCACCTGGGGCACCTACCACTGGGACTGCTTTGGACTTTACCTTCCACATCTGCTTCAGTTGCTCCTTCAGCCTTTGGTATGTCTTGATTTTCTCATGCTCATTCTCTCTGATGCTGCTGTCAGCTGGGATTGCCATATCAATCACAACTACAGTCTTCTTTCCCTTGTCAACCACCAGCACCTGCTTGTCTGTCTGGAATTTAAAGTCCTCCAGGACCTTAGCTCTGTCATTCTCAACCATCTTCAGCGGTGTCTCCCATCAGGATTTGAGGATTTTTAATCTGTATGTGGCACAGATGTTGCTGTACATGAGTCCCGACACTCGGTTGTACCTCGCAGTGTACGCTGTCCCATCTTGCATCCTGCTACTGGACTGTCTCTGGGGCACACTTGCACAGCCTGTAACTTGGGTCCTGTCAGCTGTGGTGGACTCCTGCCTCTGTTGATCTGGTGTGTAGTGCTTGTGCCTGCTGTGATCAGAGCCTCTGTGCTGTCCAGGCTGACCTTTTCTAGCCACTGGTAGGAGTTCTTTATGTCAGCCACTTCAGAATCAGAATCAGAAGAGCTTTTATTTGCAGGTATCCACATAATACAAGGAATTTGACTTTGGTTTGAGCTGCACTCTCTCTGCACAGCATGTATAAATATGCACTAAACACTGAATAATTCACAGTAATACAATGTGCAAAGGACATGCAGGTTAGGTCATTGGGAAACTTTTAATTGTCCAGGTCTCTCTTGCAAAAAAGTTGTACATGAGGTATATGAATTACTGCATTTTTGGCACGTTAAATTGTTCATTAGTGTGATGGCCTGTGGAAAGAAACTGTTCCTGTGTCTGGTTGTTTTGATGTATATATATATATATATATATATATATATATATATATATATATATATATATATATATATATATATATATAGACAAAGTTTTTTTGACAAAGTTTTTTTAATTCGGCACACAAAATATTCAAATAGAAAAAAATGAACAATTCCACAAACAAACACAGACAAAACTAGTGAGTCCGAAAGGGTGTGGGCTGAAGCAAAGCTTATTAGCGCCCACCCCTGCTAGTACAAGTCCAACAATTCTAATCAGTCATATTTACATAAATATAAATTCACTACTACATGTCGACACACAGACATACACATCAATATACTATTCACTTACTAGACCCCATTCCTACCAGGCTGCTCAAGGAAGCCCTACCATTATTTAATGCTTCGATCTTAAATATGATCAGTCTACCTTTATTAGTTGGCTATGTACCACAGGCTTTTAAGGTGGCACTAATTAAACCATTACTTAAAAAGCCATCACTTGACCCAGCTATCTTAGCTAATTATAGGCCAATCTCCAACCTTCCTTTTCTCTCAAAAATTCTTGAAAGGGTAGTTGTAAAACAGCTAACTGATCATCTGCAGAGGAATGGTCTACTTGAAGAGTTTCAGTCAGGTTTTAGAATTCATCATAGTACAGAAACAGCATTAGTGAAGGTTACAAATGATCTTCTTATGGCCTCAGACAGTGGACTCATCTCTGTGCTTGTTCTGTTAGACCTCAGTGCTGCTTTTGATACTGTTGACCATAAAATTTTATTACAGAGATTAGAGCATGCCATAGGTATTAAAGGCACTGCGCTGCGGTGGTTTGAATCATATTTGTCTAATAGATTACAATTTGTTCACGTAAATGGGGAATCTTCTTCACAGACTAAGGTTAATTATGTGCTAGGACCAATTTTATTCACTTTATACATGCTTCCCTTAGGCAGTATTATTAGACGGTATTGCTTAAATTTTCATTGTTACGCAGATGATACCCAGCTTTATCTATCCATGAAGCCAGAGGACACACACCAATTAGCTAAACTGCAGGATTGTCTTACAGACATAAAGACATGGATGACCTCTAATTTCCTGCTTTTAAACTCAGATAAAACTGAAGTTATTGTACTTGGCCCCACAAATCTTAGAAACATGGTGTCTAACCAGATCCTTACTCTGGATGGCATTACCCTGACCTCTAGTAATACTGTGAGAAATCTTGGAGTCATTTTTGATCAGGATATGTCATTCAAAGCGCATATTAAACAAATATGTAGGACTGCTTTTTTTGCATTTACGCAATATCTCTAAAATCAGAAAGGTCTTGTCTCAGAGTGATGCTGAAAAACTAATTCATGCATTTATTTCCTCTAGGCTGGACTATTGTAATTCATTATTATCAGGTTGTCCTAAAAGTTCCCTAAAAGCCTTCAGTTAATTCAAAATGCTGCAGCTAGAGTACTGACGGGGACTAGAAGGAGAGAGCATATCTCACCCATATTGGCCTCTCTTCATTGGCTTCCTGTTAATTCTAGAATAGAATTTAAAATTCTTCTTCTTACTTATAAGGTTTTGAATAATCAGGTCCCATCTTATCTTAGGGACCTCGTAGTACCATATCACCCCAATAGAGCGCTTCGCTCTCAGACTGCAGGCTTACTTGTAGTTCCTAGGGTTTGTAAGAGTAGAATGAGAGGCAGAGCCTTCAGCTTTCAGGCTCCTCTCCTGTGGAACCAGCTCCCAATTCAGATCAGGGAGACAGACACCCTCTCTACTTTTAAGATTAGGCTTAAAACTTTCCTTTTTGCTAAAGCTTATAGTTAGGGCTGGATCAGCTGACCCTGAACCATCCCTTAGTTATGCTGCTATAGACGTAGACTGCTGGGGGGTTCCCATGATGCACTGTTTCTTTCTCTTTTGCTCTGTATGCACCACTCTGCATTTAATCATTAGTGATTGATCTCTGCTCCCCCCCACAGCATGTCTTTTTCCTGGTTCTCTCCCTCAGCCCCAACCAGTCCCAGCAGAAGACCGCCCCTCCCTGAGCCTGGTTCTGCTGGAGGTTTCTTCCTGTTAAAAGGGAGTTTTTCCTTCCCACTGTAGCCAAGTGCTTGCTCACAGGGGGTTGTTTTGACCGTTGGGGTTTTACATAATTATTGTATGGCCTTGCCTTACAATATAAAGCGCCTTGGGGCAACTGTTTGTTGTGATTTGGCGCTATATAAAAAAATTGATTGATTGATATAGTACCAGATCACAAGAAAGTCGAATCAAGGCACTTTACCCCAGTAAGGACTAACCTTACACACACACATTTCAGTCCAAAAGTATTTGGCTCCTGGGTATTTCCCACATTTTAATTTGTTTATGCCATTTCAAATACAAAACACACAAAAACTACAAAAAATAAAAAATAAAATTTCTAAGACTATTATCCTTAAATGGAAGCTCAAAGCAAATGTCTACATCTTGATATAACGTAATTAAAAATATAAAAGCCAAGATGGTGGCTTCATAAGTAATGGGCCGCTGTGGTATAATACCTGTAAATAATCAGTTTAATTGCCAGTTTTCTTCAGACAAGTCAGGGGATGGATACATAAGTATTTCCAAGTCACTGAATAGAGTTTATTTACATCAGTTATGAAGAAATTCAAACAGTACGGCACTCTATGGTAAATCTGTATGGAGCAGACAGTTCTCAAAAATTGAGTGACTTTGCAAGAAGGAGAAGAGTGAGGAAAGCCACCAAGACACCCAGAAGAACTTATAGGTTTATGTAGCTGTGAATGGAGAAATTGTGCATAGTGCATGTTTTGCATTTTGTGTCACCAGTTACACAGCTTCATGATGAAGTGGTATAGAGGAGGATTTTCTCTCACCAAAACATCAAATCTAGGCTTGCATTTTCAGCCCAGTCTCACATTTTTTTTTCATGCACCTGTCACCAAATGATTCAAATTTTCATGACGGGTTTTTTTAAACTCATTACTAACCCTACCCCTACCCCCAACCCTGACCTTAACCATAACCTAACTCTACTCCTTCCCCTAACCATAACTCCCCCAGACCACCTCCTCCTCCCAGCATCACTTTTAATTTCATGCAGCCGTTACGAAATGTATTCAAATAAATTGTGCTCCCTTTACGAACATTTAGCACCTTTCGTGCCAGTATCACAAACTAATAGATTAATGTATATTTCTTGCTGCTGGATCAGGACATGCCGTGAGACTGAGCTTGCATCTCAGATGTACCTTTTGGCAAATTGTAGCTGAACTTTCAGGTCTTCTTTTTAAGACTATATGTACATTTTCTCCAATCACAGCCACATAAGCCTATAACTTCTTCTGGGTTGTCTGGGTGTCTTGGTGTCTTTCCTCACTCTTCTTCTTGCACAGTCATTCAGTTTTTGAGAGCTGTCTACTCCACACAGATTTATAGAGTGTCACACTGTTCGTATTTCTTCATAACCAATGTAAATAAAGTCCAAGACAGTTCTGTCTCCTGACAATATTTTTGCTTGGTAATTGACAGAATCCTTCAAATATAGTCGATTTTTCCCCCCTTGTGCTTGAATGCTTTGCTGAAAATTACACTGTAAAAATTTCCAAGTAGACTCAACTTAAAATAATTTGTAACCTCGCTGCCTTAAAATTTTGATTAAGGCTAGTAAATTATTTTAGGTCATTTGAACTCAACTTAGTGTCTCCAACTTTAAAGACCAAGTTCACATGACTTATTGCTTTGTTCTGGGAACTTTCTTTTTTTAGTCATATAAACAAATATTTTGTTCTATCAACAACGATACTCAAGTAATCTCAACTCACTTTTAAATCAGGCTAACAAGTTATGTCAAGTAATTTCAACTCACACCTAAGTGTCTCCAACTTTAAAGACCAAGTTCACATGACTTATTGCTTTGTTCAGGGAACTTTTTTTTAGTCAAGTAAACAAATATTTTTGTTCTATCAACAATGATACTTGAGTAATCTCAACTCACTTTTAAATCAGGCTAACCAGCTATATCAAGTAATTTCAACTTAGTTGTGAGTTGAAATTACCTGAAATAATATGCTACCCTTAATCAAAATTTTAAGGCAGCGAGGTTACAAATTATTTTAAGTTAAATTTACTTGCGATTTTTTTTTTTTTTTTTACAGCATGTATCATAAAGGCTTACTCTTAACTGCAGCTGTCGGGGTTTGAATCTGACACAAATCCTGTGTTGAGAAAGGCCATCTTGATCAACTATTTTGGTTGAAAACAATAGGCTACCAAATAGAACATTGGATTAAAGTAAAACAAATTAATTTGTGAAACAGTTTATTCAGCAAACATTCACTTCAGCAGCTTATTTTTAAAACATTTTACACTTTAAAACATCATTTTAAATCATCAACATAACTAAAAACAGAACAATATGACAGACTGTTTCTTACCACGTGTCATTGTGTGGGGGTGGGGATATTTGTGTGTGTGTATGCAGAGAGGGACCATCACAAGCAGTGAGAGCACTTGGCTGCCATGCATTCTAAATGGACACTGGCATTATAGAGCTCCTTGGCACCCGATGCCCTACGATGCCAGCGTCCATTGAGAATGAATGGCAGCCAACTCCTCTTGCTGCTCATTACGGTCCCTGTCTGCATGTACAGTTACTGAGGCTATGTATGTGTGCCTGTAACTCTAGCATAAAACAAAAGCTTTGCACAAAACTGAACAATTTTTTCTTCCTATGTAAAAACAGGACACTTGAAAGTTCACATTCCTTGTAATTGCTTGAAAATGTACCAGAAACAGGTATGGCTTAACTAATGCAGAAATAGGTGGCTACTTTGTTGTGCAGAACATCCATATGTGTGTGTCTTCCTATGTATAAACAGGACACTTAATACAGTTAACAAATGTGAATTCCTTGCAAATATACAGGAAGCGGTATGTATAGTGTTAGAAGAGAAATGACAGGGCAGCTACGTTGTTGTGAAGAACATCGCTACACTATGCGCTGAAGCAATTTGTTGCGATGTCCATGAACCCGAACAGAGCAAGTGCTTCCCCCAATGTCCATGTTTACCTTCTGAATGATCTCGAAGGTGTACTTCAGTCCCTTAGGACAGTCATTGTTGATGCAGTAAAGTAGTCCAATCAGCATCGCAAAGCTGTTTGGTACATCTCGCAACTCACGCAAAACAATGAGCTCCTCCAGGATTACTGCAACATCCACGATGTTCTGGGCTGTCATCTCCTCATTTTGGGTCTGAGATGATCAGTAGGCCAACATCCACTTCTTTTATCACTGGTGCCTCCATGGAGTCAGTGGTCTGAAATATAGCAGAACACACAATGTCTATATTGTATATGCATTCAAAAGGATTCTACTTATTTGTTGATGGTGTAGTTCTGCAGAGTTCCCACCCTCTGAATGTGCCCCTAACTAGGCCTGTCACAATAACTATATTGACTTATCGTTCGATATATAAAATGCAACAATAGTTGTTTTCTGGACTCGACATTATCATCGTTTACATGTGAGTTTATTTACATAATTGGACTGACAGGCAGCACAAAATATGGAAAAGCAGCCATTCCAGTTGTGTATTCATTATTTATAATATAAAATAATTTAATACGCAATATTAATCTGATTTTATTGTTAAAAGTCAGTCAATTGTATTTGTTTGATTGTAGTTTATTAATGTTTTAATTATCAAAGATATTTTAATATTTCTTTTCTACATTTTAATTCCAATGTTTAATATTCTTGAGATTTAAAAGTTCATTGCTGTGAAAAAGGATGTACTTAGATTATTATGCTCTAATATCAATACATCAGTGGCATAAAATGGTCCGAACACGGCACCAGCAATACTATCGTTTATCGTGATAGTTTCTGAGAAAATAAAGTTGTATGCAAAGGTTTGGGCACCCCTGATAATTTTCATGAATTTCCTTTATAAATCATTGGTTGTCTGGATCAGAAATTTTAGTTAAATATATCATACAGCAGACGAACACACTGATATTTGAGAAGTGAAAAGAAGTTTCTAGTATTTACAGAAACTGTGGAATAATTATTTAAACAAAATCAGGCAGGTGCATAAATTTGGGCACCCTTGTCATTTTATTGATTTGAATACATTTAGCACTAATTAATGGAACACACAATTGGTTTGGGAAGCTCATTGACCCTTGATCTTGTTACTTCTACCCGGTTCTTTTATGTAAAATTCTGCCCCTTACCAAAAACCAAACCATTGTATTCCTCATTTTGGTGTATTCAAGGTCACATTAGAAACCAGGCCTGGGACCCTCACAGACAGTGCCCATCTTGTCAAAGGCCCCTAAAATGAGTCATACAACAATTATACCTTGTGGGTGTTAACATGGGTGTGGTTTAGTCTCACATTTCTAATGTTACTGGCTCTCACCAACAGAGGGAGCTCGCCCTGTGTCTGAAACTTGGACACATGATAGAGTAAAACTTAACATACTGCTCAGAACTTCCAAACAAATAATACAAATACTTAATAGCTAACATAAAACAAAGAATTAGCACAGATATTATTTAACAACCTCCTTACACAGGTAAATCCAATCATGAGAAAGGGTATTTAGGTGGCCATTTGCAACTGCAAATGTTTCCCCTCTTTGCATCTCTTCTAAATGAGTGGAAACAAGGGAGACTCTAAACAACTCTCAAATGACCTGAAAACAAAGATTGTTCAAAATCATGGTTTAGGGGAAGGACACAAAAAGCTGTCTCAGAGATTTCAGCTGTCAGTTTCCACTGTGAGGAACATAGTGAGGAAATGGAAGACCACAGGCACAGTACTAGTTAAGGCCCGAAGTGGCAGGCCAAGAAAAATCTCAGATAAGCTGAAGCGAAGGATGGTGAGAACAGTCATAGTTAACCCACAGACCTGCTCCAAAGACCTACAACATGAGCTTGCTGCAGATAGTGTCTCTGTGCATTGTTCAGCTATACAGTGCACTTTGCACAAAGAGGATGTATGATGCTGTAATGCAGAGGAAGCCTTTTCTGCATACACGCACAAACAGTCGCTTGAGGTATGCTAAAGCACATTTGGACAAGCCAGCTTCATTTTGGAATAAGGTACTGTGGACTGATGAAACTAAATTTGAGTTATTTGGACATAACAAGGGGCGGTATGCATGGCTGAAAAAGAACACAGCATTCCAAAAAAAAAAAAACACTTGCTACCTACAGTAAAATTTGGAGGTGGTTCCATCATGCTGTGGGGCTGTGTGGCCTGTGCAGGTACTGGGAATCTTGTTAAAGTTGAGGGTCACATGGATTCCAGTCAATATCAGCAGATTCTTGAGAACAATGTTCATGAATCATTGACAAAGTTGAAGTTGCGCCGGGGCTGGATCTTTCAACAAAACAACAACCCTAAACACTGCTCAAAATCTACTAAGCAAGGCATTCATGCAGAGGAACAAGTACAACGTTCTGGAATGGCCATCTCATTCCCCAGACCTGAATATTATTCAAAATCTGTGGTGTGATTTTAAGCGGGCTGTCCATGCTCAGAAACCAACAAACGTGAGATGTTTTGTAAAGAAGAATGGTCCAAAATACCTTCAACCAGAATCCAGACTCTCATTGGAAGCTACAGGAAGCGTTTAGAGGCTGTTATTTCTGCAAAAGGAGAATCTACTAAATATTGATTTTTTTTTTTTCTGTTGGGGTGCCCAAATTTATGCACCTGCCTAATTTTGTTTAAAGAATTATTGCACACTTTCTGTAAATCCTATAAACTTAATTTCACTTCTCAAATATCACTGTGTTTGTCTGCTATATGATATATTTAACTGAAATTGCTGATCCAAACAACCAATGATTGATAAAGGAAAATCATGGACGTCATCAGGGGTGCCAAAACCTTTTACATACAACTGTATATCGTCCTAAAAAATGTGTTATCATGACAGGCCTTTCAAACACACCTTGGAGAATTTGATGAAGTTCGATGGGATCCTCTTTCAAGAAGAATGGAAGTCCAAGAAGTGCTGCAGATCTCTTGTTCTAGATGGAGTTCTGCAACAACATCAAAACAGGCATTTGGGCTTTAGGGCCATAGAAATCAGAATTTATCCCAAAACACAATTAAGACCACAATTTTCACATCAGATGAACCCATACGAAAGGCCATATCTGCTTTTGTAACAATTATGACAAAAATGTCAAAGTGCACCATTTTTAGAGTGAGGAGTCCAATGAACAATGTGTACAGCTTATGTAATAGATGTATGGTCATTTAGCTTTAAACAGTATAGTTGGACTCTGACCCCACCATTGTACACCTTGATCATAGCATTTACAGAAGCAAATGTATGAGCTGTAGCTTATTTCCAGCAGCCATTTTGAAAAGAAAAATGTGAGTGTTTCAGAAACAAAATATGCTCACACGTGTCTTCAGATAAATTAGTTTTATTTACCCTAAGGTACTTCCGTAACAAAGGGGACCTTAACATTATGACTTGAGGTCATCATCTGTTTATCCATTTTCCAAGCACCGCTGGGATGGACTAGATTCTTGTTAGTCCAATCCAGCGGTGCCTGAGAACCAGACTCTAAACAAATGATGTCATGATGCAATGATTTCATAAATCAGTACATTTTTTCTAAACAAATTACCATGCCAAACATGGCTATTGTGTTTACTATTCACTTAGGCTACTTCAGAATCCAGAGATTCAAGAAGTCTATGGAGCTCTGTGTCGTGTCCCAGTTTTGTTTTTGCGTCTCTTCCGTGCTTCATATAAGTCGATCAGCCTTGGCAAATGCCGGTCAAGACCACTCAAGAAGGACTTCAGGAGGTCAGCAGACACAAGACGTGTAAACTTGGCACCAATCTTTAAGGAGTGGACACAAAACCAAAAAATATTAAACCATGCAGAAGAACAGTTTGCTCATCGCTGGCTCAACAAATTGTAAAATTGCATTATAACGGTTTGCTATGCTAAACATGTAAATTATTAGACATACTACAAATAGGGGTAGATTTCAAAATTACTAAACTTGAATATTATGTATGTTTTTTTTTGTCAAGAATGAGAAAAATACAGTATATATCAAAATTAATTTAATTGTGATGAAGAGGGAACATGTGGATGATGTTGGAACTTACCTGTCTTTCTGAAAACAATGCTGGCCATCTGCTTTCAGTCTCAGTCACAAGTGGCTTGTTCGCAATGATTTCCTATCTGCACAATGCAAAGGTCCAGCCCATCAGTGAATCAACAGTCCGGCTTCTTCTTCTTGACTTCATCCAGCAGAGTTTCTCTCTCCTCTTCAAGGCTGTTAGGAGTTCTACCTTGAGGGCCTGCTATAATGTCCATGTTTTAACCTGTAGTCTGTAATTATAACTGCGCTGGTTAGCTGAAAAAAAATGTGCAGAACTTACATGTCCACTTCATATGATTACCTATGCAATCGAATCCTCTGTCTTCCTGTGAAAAAAGGAGACATAGTTAAGTTAACATTCATACATAGCCTACAGTCAGACATAAAAGCCCAGGCTCTAGCTGCAGCCTACAGAGTGTTTACTGCAGTCTGCAGCCAGAACCTTCTCTTGAAAGCTCTACAAATCAATGTGGCCTACAGGATTAATTGCATTGTGGTTTTTGTCAAACACATTTTTATTACAAGTAATTCAGTTCACCTTTAATTAAGACTAGTTTATTATTTCAAGTAATTTCAACTCATAACTCAGTTTCTATTGAAGTAAGTAACTCAAGTAATCTTAACTCACCTCTAATTGTAACTAATTATTTTTAGTAATTTCAACTCATAACCAAGTTTCTCCAACTTAAAATACCTCGTTTACATGAATATTTGAAGCAATTAAATAATTATTAGTGAGGCTAAACAGTTTTTTTTTGTTTCACCGACTTATCTTAGCTCAACAGCTAGACTCAAGTATCACAAATTAGTCCTAAGTGTCTCTAATTTCAAATAAATAGTTAAAACTGACAAAAAATCCACTGAATGAACTGAAAAGTCAATAGAGTGAGCCTCTGGGTTCACTCCATTCAGCAGAGTTTACGTGGTAGACGCCAGATAGAGAACAAACAGCACAAAAACTGACAGCATCAGACAGTTTGACCAACATGTTTAACAAGCTAACATGGGGGTTATTCAAAGTATTCAAATAATGGTGCCTAATGTTACACACCAGTAGCAAACATTTTATGCAGCAAACTTCACCAAGATTCTGTACTTGTTTATTGTTATTGTAATGTATATTTTCCCACCTGTATTGTCTGAATTTACTTTCCAACTAACATTAGCAAGACCTAGCAAATCATTAGCAACATCACTAACATTGGCCAACAGACTCTTGGTAGCAAAAGATACTCACATGCAGCAAACAAACATTACACTGATTGACAGACACCCTCTTTAGGTTTAGCTAAACATTACAACACTCATATTGGTAAAAAATAAAATTATGAACTCACCTTCTACACTGCTTATCATTAAATAAAATTCTCTGCTTTATTCCACCATGCACGCACGGGTTGACAAAGGGAACTGTGCAGGGGCGGTGTTCTGAGCATGTGCGAAACCTGCCAACTTATTGGACAAGTTGGCCAAACCCATATTTCTGAGTTGACTGTACTATTTCACACGTTGAATGGATCAAAACTTAACATTTTGAGTTGTCTCAACTTTTTGGCAAAATTTAGTTGGCCTGACTCAAAACAATAAGTTGAAGGAACAAAAAGCAAAAATTATTTTTTACAGTGTAGGTTTTGTTAATGGGAAGGAAAGCAAATTGCTTATACATGAAAAAGAAGAAGAAAAGTAATAAAAAATGTGCTGAGTCATATTTGAAAGGACAAAGAAAGTTCATGTTGGACTGGAGGCTGGAGGGTGTGTGCTGCCGATGCTGCACAGCTGTTATTATGCGGCAAAAATCCTCCCTTCCAACATGACTGTGGGAAGTTGTGCGCTCCTCCCTGGACACTCGGACAACCATGCCAAGTTAGGTTCTAATGGGGAAGTCACTCTTTCGCTGGCTGTGCTTCTCTTGTCGAAGACTGAACACCAGTTTTCGAAGGTGTCCTTTATCCAAAAAGAGTCTGGTAATCGTGATCGTGTGTGTAGTTTATTTATTTTTTGTGGTTTCACACGTTGTACACTGGCAGCAGCTGCGGCACATATGGGTTGTTAAAGACAACTTCGGACGCGGCGGTGGATTGGACACTTTGCGGATTCCACACTCCGTGAGTGTGCAGATCGGAGCGGCCGCCGCGGTGCCGACCCGATCCAATGTGGTGTACGTCACGCTCAAATCTAAGCGTCATAAACCCACAAATATTCGAGGCACAGTGAGACCAAAAGTGAGGCGAAAAGTGAGGAGAGGTAAATCCGCGTTTTCGCACAGCAAATTTGGCCAGTTGGAGCAGGACGCGGGCCAAATTACGGACAACTTTGCGCCCAAAACGCGCCGGAGCCAAACTGGAGATGCGCATTACAAGTCAGTGGTTATAACACGTGAATTTGACACGAATCCACAGGCAGACTCTGGCATTAGTTCTATCCGAATTTACAGCCTGAGGACACCGCCGTGGTTCAGCGCGCAGGACGTCAGGACCATGCGCTTTCTGACGGACACCAAAATTTTGCGCATCAAAGAAGTCAGTCACGGAGACTCTCCGTCCTTCCTGATGTTCGAAGCGGAGACGAACGTTTCTCCGACCAGCCAAAAACACGGAACCAGCAACGAAGTGTGCAAAGGGCAGTGTGGAATTATCAGCAGCCCCGTGGACACGAGTGAAGTCTTTGCTTTCCACTTGGACAGGGTGCTCGCGCTCAATAGGACCTCACCAGCTGTCAGCAGAAAGTTCAACTTTTTACACGGTGGGTAAACACAGAGAGAGACAGAGAGAGGGGGTCTAATTGAGGACAATGTGCACCCAAAGCCACTCAGTTCATTTTTTGTTATATTCAAGATGAAAATTGTTAAAACAACTGCTAAATATTACGAACTTTAACATAAAATGATCTTCTGCGAATATTTTGTTTAAAGTTTTCACCACAAATTGTTTGGGGAATTCCTGAAATCTCACACAGAAACTGCACAGCAATATCAATCAATCAACTTTTTTCTTATATAGCGCCAAATCACAACAAACAGTTGCCCCAAGGCGCTCCATATTGTAAGGCAAGGCCATACAATAATTATGAAAAACCCCAACGGTCAAAACGACCCCCTATGAGCAAGCACTTGGCCACAGTGGGAAGGAAAAACTCCCTTTTAACAGGAAGAAACCTCCAGCAGAACCAGGCTCAGGGAGGGGCAGTCTTCTGCTGAGACTGGTTGGGGCTGAGGGAAAGAACCAGGAAAAAGACATGCCGAGAAGGGGGGCAGAGATCGATCACTAATGATTAAATGCAGAGTGATGCATACGAAGCAAAAAGAGAAAGAAACAGTGCATCATGGGAACCCCCCCACAGTCTACGTCTAAAGCAACATAACCAAGGGATGGTCCAGGGTCACCCGATCCAGCCCTAACTATAAGCCTTAGCGAAAAGAAAAGTTTTAAGCCTAATCTTAAAAGTAGAGAGGGTATCTGTCTCCCTGATCTGAATTGGGAGCTGGTTCCACAGGAGAGGAGCCTGAAAGCTGAAGGCTCTGCCTCCCATTCTACTCTTACAAACCCTAGGAACTACAAGTAAGCCCGCAGTCTGAGAGCGAAGCGCTCTAATGGGGTAATATGGTACTACGAGGTCCCTAAGATAAGATGGGACCTGATTATTCAAAACCTTATAAGTAAGAAGAAGAATTTTAAATTCTATTCTAGAATTAACAGGAAGCCAATGGAGAGATGCCAACACGGGTGAGATATGCTCTCTCCTGCTAGTCCCCGTCAGTACTCTAGCTGCAGCATTCTGAACCAACTGAAGGCTTTTTAGGGAACTTTTAGGACAACCTGATAATAATGAATTACAATAGTCCAGCCTAGAGGAAATAAATGCATGAATTAGTTTTTCAGCATCACTCTGAGACAAGACCTTTCTGATTTTAGAGATATTGCGTAAATGCAAAAAGGCAGTCCTACATATTTGTTTAATATGCGCTTTGAATGACATATCCTGATCAAAAATGACTCCAAGATTTCTCACAGTATTACTAGAGGTCAGGGAAATGCCATCCAGAGTAACGATCTGGTTAGACACCATGCTTCTAAGATTTGTGGGGCCAAGTACAATAACTTCAGTTTTATCTGAGTTTAAAAGCAGGAAATTAGAGGTCATCCATGTCTTTATGTCTGTAAGACAATCCTGCAGTTTAGCTAATTGGTGTGTATCCTCTGGCTTCATGGATAGATAAAGCTGGGTATCATCTGCGTAACAATGAAAATTTAAGCAATACCGTCTAATAATACTGCCTAAGGGAAGCATGTATAAAGTGAATAAAATTGGTCCTAGCACAGAACCTTGTGGAACTCCATAATTAACTTTAGTCTGTGAAGAAGATTCCCCATTTACATGAACAAACTGTAATCTATTAGACAAATATGATTCAAACCACCGCAGCACAGTGCCTTTAATACCTATGACATGCTCTAATCTCTGTAATAAAATTTTATGGTCAACAGTATCAAAAGCAGCACTGAGGTCCAACAGAACAAGCACAGAGATAAGTCCACTGTCCGAAGCCATAAGAAGATCATTTGTAACCTTCACTAATGCTGTTTCTGTACTATGATGAATTCTAAAACCTGACTGAAACTCTTCAAATAGACCATTCCTCTGCAGGTGATCAGTTAGCTGTTTTACAACTACCCTCTCAAGAATCTTTGAGAGAAAAGGAAGGTTGGAGATTGGCCTATAATTAGCTAAGATAGCTGGGTCAAGTGATGGCTTTTTAAGTAATGGTTTAATTACTGCCACCTTAAAGGCCTGTGGTACATAACCAACTAACAAAGATAGATTGATCATATTTAAGATTGAAGCATTAAATAATGGTAGGACTTCCTTGAGCAGCCTGGCAGGAATGGGGTCTAATAAACATGTTGATGGTTTGGATGAAGTAACTAATGAAAATAACTCAGACAGAACAATCGGAGAGAAAGAGTCTAACCAAATACCGGCATCACTGAAAGCAGCCAAAGATAACGATACATCTTTGGGATGGTTATGAGTAATTTTTTCTCTAATAGTCAAAATTTTGTTAGCAAAGAAAGTCATGAAGTCATTACTAGTTAAAGTTAATGGAATACTCAGCTCAATAGAGCTCTGACTCTTTGTCAGCCTGGCTACAGTGCTGAAAAGAAACCTGGGGTTGTTCTTATTTTCTTCAATTAGTGATGAGTAGAAAGATGTCCTAGCTTTACGGAGGGCTTTTTTATAGAGCAACAAACTCTTTTTCCAGGCTAAGTGAAGATCTTCTAAATTAGTGAGACGCCATTTCCTCTCCAACTTACGGGTTATCTGCTTTAAGCTACGAGTTTGTGAGTTATACCACGGAGTCAGACACTTCTGATTTAAAGCTCTCTTTTTCAGAGGAGCTACAGCATCCAAAGTTGTCTTCAATATATAGTTAATCACAATAAAAATCAAACACCATGAAAGTAATCACAGTATTTCATTAAAGTAATAACACTTGGAGCATTTACCACATGATGAGACATGATGAGAGAGGCTGTTCCACAAAGTTACAGCTCTATTTGAAAAAAAATATTTTCTTTGGTCATATCTGCATCTTTGCACCTAAAAATGTGAGAGTGTCCTCTCAGACATGAATAAACTCTATTTTGGGGAAAAAAAAAAAAAAAGTGACTTCGTTATGATATCATTCATACCAATCAATCTCAAATAGTTTGCTCATGAATATATGCTTTAAATCATCCATTTAGGTTTTTTTGGTTGTTAAGATATGTAACAAAAGGTGTTTGTTAAGATAAAAAGCCCTAGGTTTTCCTTGACCTTTTACCAAACTACTTCAAAATGGAATCACCTCTAGATATCTATCCAAATAATATTCTCACCAGATTTGATCCATCTTGGCTTCTTGGTTACTGAAATCCATAAAAATGTGTTTTTTGGGCGATGTTTTCCTTGACCTTTGACCATATTACTTCAAAATCTAATCAAGTAATATTCTCACCAAGTTTTCACACCAGTGAAAACAGTACCATGCCATTGTCACTTTGCCGACGTACTAACTCCTTTCAACACTGCAACAAGCTTGTTACAGTACAAACTTGTCCTTCTTTACATCAACAAACTGATCTCTTCATTTTCCCCATTAGATGGCCAGCCCTGCCCAGTGGCATTGTGGGATGCATCTCTTTTCCCATCAGGCCTCACGGCAGGCGTTTCTGCTGTGAGTTTAACGTGGGGGGAGTACCAAAGCTCCCTGAAAGAGAGATGCTGGCTGAAGAATGTCAGCCCAAAGCCCAGCTCCGGATGTTCAGCAGTTCATCACTACGAGTGGAGCAAACTGGCTCTGTTTGATTTCCTTTTACAGGTAAATAATGTAATTTACTGAATGTTACATACCACTGGGTGTAGGAGGACTTGCCAAAACCCACTCACACATCTTTGAATTCCAAAAATGTCCATTGCAATCATCCACTGTCTGACATCAGCAATACGTTCCAGCAGCTTGTAAGAAAATCAAAAGATGTATTGTTGTTAGCTCGAGCAGATGGAATGTTTCATCTGAGGTCACCTTTTGGCACAGAAGAAAGAAATGTAGAGAATTTATCATTCAAACGTTGTTCAAAAGGAGCAAAAAAGTGGAATGGGAATTAAATATATAAAACTGAAGATAATTGCCTGTGCAGGAATTCATAGAGCTGTAGCTTTGATGACAATTCATGTTTTTAGGAAAAATTAATCAGTGTTGTTAACTCCTTAATTCATATCTCACACTTTCTTAAGGGCCCCTTTACACATAGTGCGAATCTGGTCAAATTGTACATGAAGTGCGCATGAAGTAGGGATCTTATGCAAAATGTGTAAAATCGGAGCTGCCTCGTACACCTTGTATACACCTGTTGCTACAACTATTTGCGCACACCGGTGGCTGAAAGACAGAGTGTGAGCTGTGCGAGCCCATTGAACCCTCTCGCAGCAGGTGTCGGCCAAATTCCAGCTGACACACATAAACATCTAACACCGCTCGCTTGGAACTTAGAAAATGTGTGGCCATTCATACTATCATCACGAAAACAGTCAGCAGACAATGACTGTCGAGCTGGATGTGAAAATTGTCTAAGTGCCCCATGAGTGTGCGCTGAACTGACAGGGGGTGTGATTGCCCACAGGAGCAGCTGTAGAGATCTGTTTATCTGGACGTCGCAGTGGATGGGCATGGACAACCATCTGTCCACTGTGACGCGCGTGTGTCTGCTTACTGTTCTCACATGGACATACATATAAACATATATCGCTCTTGCAATGGGCTGCAACAAGCGAGCGCACGCCACGCACATTGACAGGCTACCCCAGGTGAAACAGACCGTCAGATCATAACACGCAGGGGGTGATCTGAATGTCATGTCACTCACGTGAGCTCTGTTCCAAATGATGCAGGGTCTGTCCTGCGGCACACCGTCCACAAGACACGCTTGTCGGGCAGGACGCACGCGGGGCCGGCTGAACATGCTGCCAGCAGATGTGGACATGATAAGAGCACACTGCTTCATTATTCATGTCATTTCATGATTGTACGTCTGTGACCATGGGTTATCTACAGAGGAACAGACGGCTTGTATTGCTCGCTTGATAAGAGGGATTCAATAAAATGTGGCGTTTTTATATGGTGTGTGGTTATATTTTTTTTTAAATATGTCCATGTCCTTCTTGATATCAGGCATTTTCCCGCACCTTTTACAGGAAAGTGATGGTAGCTTAGTGGTAAAGTTTCTGACTGGCAATCAGAGCTTTTGGAAAGTGCAGGTTTGAATGCTTGGGTGCATGCATTTTTTTTTTCACAGCAGCTGCGCAAACTGTGTTCCCGTCAATAATAACATGAAATACAAGATCAAAAAATAAAATCAATAGTTGCACTGGGGCAGATCTATTTTCAGGTGAAGCGGGGTGGGGCATGTCTACCTTGAAAATTAATAGTAAGTCCCTTCAGCTGCTCCCTTGTTTGCACTTGGGGTCACCACAGCAAATCCAAGATAGATCTGCATGTTGAATTGGCACAGGTTTTATGCCAGATGCCCTTCCTGATGCAACTCCACATTACATGGAGAAATGTGGCAGGGGTGGGATTTGAACCCGGAACCTTCTGCACTGAAACCAAGCGCATTTACCACTTGGCTACCACCCCTGCTTTCCACCTTGAAAATTAATAAAATATGTAAAGCCTTTTCCTGCATTTTATGATCAACTGTGAAGCTAAATATAGAGTTTGAAATAGGAATCTTCCACACTGAAACCAAGAGTACTAACCACTTGGCCACCAACCCGGTAACATTGTGAAACTTTGTCCTACCCTGTCTATGGCTGACACAGACACTCTGATCCATGCCTTTGTCTCTTCTAGATCGGATTGCTGCAATGTCCTATTCTCTGGTTTAACACAGTCTAGCTGTATAGGTCTCCTACTGGTTCAAAATGTTGCTGCTAGAACTTTGACTAGGAGCAGAGAGTTTGACCATGTTACCCTGATTTTGGCCTCCGTTTACCAGCAAACACCCCCCCTCCGCCACCCACACCACCACCAACAGATCCGCCACTGCTGCAGTGCACACCATAGCAGATCAGAAAGATGACAACAACAAATTATGCACCATGTAAAATCACAAAAATAGGAAATGGCATTTTTAAACTCAGCATTAATTTGGCTTCTCTTGGACATTTGTGGAAAAAATGAAATGAAAAGCAGTAAACTCTGAAACTTTATTTTAAGCCTTGTATTGGAACACTGAAATGTTTTTATTGAAGTGCTTTCTGATGGTGGTTAGAGCACATAACCGTATTATCAGTAAAGCGGGTGCCGACAACGTGATGTATCAGAAGTAACAGTGTGAAAGCAGTCTGAATGTTGACAGGCAGCCAATGGAAAGAAGCTACGTAACTGGTGTAATGATTTACTGCACGAGAACATAAACAGGAACTGGTCAGCATAAATGTTCCTCCATATATGAAAGTATACAAAGACCAATCTCCACTTCTCAATTCATCAAACACAAATACTGAATTTTCTTTTCTTAGATATACAACCGCCTGGATCAGAACTGTTGTGGGTTCAAACCCCGGAAGCAGGATGCGTGTGTGGAACAAGGCCGACACACTGGATGTGGGGAGCAGGACAGGATACGTCTGGCAAACATCATCTGCAGGGTGGACGAGACCAGACAGCTGGTGTTCACCAAAAACAAAGGGTTCTTTGACCGCAATGAGGACAATCTGGACTTTCGGCTCCTTGAAGGAATAAAGGAGTAAGTAAACACTGATTACATTATTATCCCCCAACTGAATAAATATAGTATCTGCAAGGGATACAGTCCAGATCCCCATCTGTCTGGGCGTCTGTGTGAACATGTGCCACTATGTCTCCAAGGCTCTTAGGCCCAAACTAATGAAAGGTGGCAGATGAGTAGTCTCAATGTGGGGAATGATCACCATAGTAACAGTCAACTACCTGCATATTACTTAAATCACAATGAGTGCAAAATCTTATTTTGATTCATTAAGTTACTTGAGCTGCACCCACCAAGCTATAAAGCCACCTTGGATTCTGGATGGCAACAATCCAGGCAGAGAACTGGTCGAACACGTACGTAGCCGCTTATCTGTAGTACATACTAGGTGAAATGCACTCAGGCACCTGCATGCTGGGCAATGCATGTGACAGTCCTAATCTTTCTCTTCCCAATTAACCCCACATTTTGCATTAAGTAATTTACGCCAGACTCAAGGATAACTCCAAGGAGACATATAACTAAAGACTGAAGTCACTTCTTAGTGTCTAAGTCCCCCAACCATACAGCAAGACAGAAATCACCAGGTCCTTAAAGAGTCAGACCTTCTTTATCAATGAAGGTATCAGCATCACCAAGCACCTCTGTCCAGAGATAAGTGAATGTCCCTACAAGTTCAACACTTGTAGGGAAACCGCATGCAGGCACACTTCTGATGGCTGAGTGCAGGAAGTCACTGAAATCCAGGAGCAGGAGAAGGAAGATTCATGTCTTTAGGGTCTACTTGCACTGTGAAGGAACATCAGCTGCAACATTTTGTCCATATGGAGTATTTTTCCGGATGAGATCCAACATTCAGGTGCCTCAGTGTTGAGGACCTTAGCAGGTGGAGAAGGCCAAGGGCACATGCACTTTCACAAGGTTGCGACAGACAAGTGGTTACTTTCAAGAGGTATTGTAGGGGTGGATTGGACATCTATCTGGATGGATGATGTTGAGTATTCAGGGCCCAGTGCAGTTCCATAGTGTGGTAGATATAGTGCATGCCCCTTAGCCTGACCCGACGTGTAAAATAAAGGAGCTGGTGTTGATAAGATTTATCATTCCAACAAATTTCATGGAGACCTTATTGAATAATCCTCTAAAAAGACTGATGTTTCAGCAGTCTTTCCTCTGCTTTTTATTCATTTTCAAACATCACATCTGTTGGATAGAGGCTTTCCTTTTTACTCAACATTTCTTCAAGGCAGATGAAAAAAAATCTATTCAAATGTCAATAAAGTGAGTCTAAAAGCTGTATTCTGGACTGACAGTGACAAAAAGCTTTGACTTTTTCTTGCTTACGGTAATAATCTAGACATCCTGAGTCTCAGAATCATTCTTCAACCTTGGCCCATTTTTTTGCTCTTACTGAAAGTGTATGAAATGTCACTCAACCAAAATCAGAGAGAAAAAAAAACTTTCAACTATCAAAACAAACTTCTGCTATTGTATGCACAAACATATATACGTTTTTTATGCATACAATGGCAGAAGTCACCTTGTTGGTCTTCTTGGATGTGTGAAAGTGGTGACTTTTCCCCAAAGTCATGCCTTCTAGTTGACCTACAGTCTTGATTCCAACAGCTAAATGCACAATTTCAGGGCCAAGGTATACAATTTTGCTAATTACAAAAATGTATATGTAAGTAAAGTCAAATGTATTGATGCATTGGATTTTCAAGTGTGGTTGATTAAAATTATCACTTATTTAATCTTTGCAGTGGTGTCAGAAGTACACACATTTGTTACTTAAGTAGAAGTACAGATACTGCAGTTTAAAAACACTCTGGTAAAAGCTGAAGTATCAACTTGACCTCTTTACTCAAGTAAAAGTGAAAAAGTATGTGCTCCAAAACCTACTTAAAGTATAAAAGTATAAAGTAACCTTTAAAAAAAAAAAAAAAAAAGGTAGATGCCACTATATGAATTGAAAACTTAATTTAAAAACTGATTCGTTCTACATGTGGCCCAAGACCCAAAACCCAAAATTACCCCCCAACACCACCTGCACGAAAATGTTTCAATTCTAGAAGCTCTGAAATGCAATCTGGGACTATTCCAGACAATAAACTGCAGTGAGTGCAGCATCCATTTAGTGAGAAAAAAAAACTTTCCTTATTCAAATTCATTCCAGTAGTATTCTGCTCTTACTAGGATGCAGCAGTTTTCTAGTTTGGCAGATAGTTCTGCAGGAAATCACTGAAGAAATTAACACATTGAAAATATGGTTTGACCGAAACAAATTGTCATTAAATAAGACAGGAATGAAGTGGAGGTGTAAGAGTCACTAGGTGTTCACAGGAAACATTTATTTATGTATGTATGTTTTTATTTATGTATGTTCATTGTTAGTTGCTTTTATATTTTCTGTTGTGTTTCTGTTCAGGTTCTTTTTGCCTCTTTCTCTAAAATTGTATATAATAATCATTAGATTATTAATATATAAACAAAAATAAATTTAAGAAATATTACAATTTGAAAACAAATGCACCCGAACGTGATGAGAGCTGCTTAATGCTAACTTTTAACATTGAAAATGCCATAGACATGCTAACGCGTTAGCGTCGCTCCCGTTTTTAAGTTATAAAATACATCTATCAACTGTTTCAGAAGACCATAACAGGTCGGTTGAACATAGAAAAGGTAAATAATACTCACAGACGTATGCTCTTTAGGGTTTTAGCGGGGGGAAATTAAGCGAAAGAAAGAAAGAATAAACGAAGCAATAGGTCGAAGCATTGCTTCAATCTGCGAACCACTGCTTGGATTGGTTCACGGTTCAAAGCAAAGCCGTGCTGCAGAAAAGTTTATTACAGGCGCACATGATGTGAAATATATATATATATATATATATATATATATATATATATATATATATATATATATATATATATATATATATAAACATTAAACTGAAGCCAAGAGTAACGAGGCTGTTTGTTTTAAAAATGTAAGGAATAGAAAGTACAGATACTTGTATGAAAATGTAATGAGTAGAAGTCAGACGTAGGCAGAAAAATAAGTAAAGGAGTAAAGTATAGATACCTAAAAAGTGTACTTAAGTACAGTAAGGAAGTATTTGTACTTCGTTACTTGACACCTCTGAATCTTTGGCTTGCATCTTAACTATGATTCTGATCCCAAGACAAAGAATTAAACTGTACAGATGCTCTATATGATCAGAGAAACATCCATTTCTCCTGCCATACTCATGACAAGCATTGCTTTCCGTTGGATTGTTTTTGTCTTTAAATGTCTTCAAACATGGTTACCTGTAGACATGTTAATTTTTCCCACTCATTGCTTTATACCTGCAGGAATTAGAATAGCATCAGCAACATGCTACATCTCAAGCAACTTAGTAGAGATAGACAGACTGAGGAAGCAAAAAACTGGAAGCATCATCTGCCAGTCTTGTGATCCTAAGGGCTCTTAGTCTCAAAGCTCAGATTAGGTTCTAAGAAGAATCTGTTAGATGCAGTACAGGACAGGACCAGACAACATTATGGCATCTTTGTTGAAACCCAAAGACAGTTCTTCAATATCCATGGATTGAAGAACTCTGATTGTAAGGTAGCATTTTTATAAATCCAAGGTGGCTGACATGGTGGCTTCCTGGAAAAGGCAATGATGGGTTTTTCTGATAGGCTATTATGTGTAGTTAAAAATGTGTAGGTTTACTTATCTCCACAAAATTCCAACAAAACTGCATAACTCATCTGTCCCAAGGTTCTTGAAATGGAGCAATATTTCCACCTGGTGGACATTTATCATTAATGCAGGTAAAATAATTAATGCACATACAACAGAATTTTGCCAAGAGCTCAAGTATTTGAATGTCTTGTTCTAAATTGGAGTAAATTTTTTTCCCCTCAAAATTCTATTCACAACAACCGATAATGGTAACATGAGAATTTTTTTTTTTTTAATTTTGGCAAATTTATTAAAAGAAATCACACGTACATACATATTCAAACCCTTTGCTGAATACTTTGCTGATGCACCATTGGCAGCAATTACAGCTTCAAATCTTCTTGAAAATGACGCCACAAGCTTGGCGAATCTATCATTGGGCAGTTTTGCCCATTCTTCTTTGCAGCACCTGAAGCTACTCCTTTGATATCGTGGCTGTATGCTGTAGGGTCAGTGTCCTGTTGAAAGATGATCTGTTGTGCCAGTCTGAGGTCAAGAGTACTCTGGAGCAGGTTTTCATCCAGGATGACTCTGTACATTGCTGCATTCATCTTTCCCTTTATCCTGAATGCTCTCCCAGTTCCTGCCAGTGAAAAATATCCCCACAGCATGATGCTGCCACCACCATGCTTCACTGTAGAGATGGTATTGGCGATAAGCCGTGCCTGACTTCCTTCAAACATGACACCTGGCATTCACACCAAAGAGTTTATTTGTCTCATCAGACCAGAGAGTTTTGTTTCTCATAGTCTGAGAGTCCTTCTGGTGCCTTTTGGTAAACTCCAGGTGGTCTGCCATGTGCCTTTTACTAAGGAGTGGCTTCCATCTGGCCACTCTACCATACAGGCCTGATTAATGGATCGCCGCAGAGATGGTTGTCCTTCTGGAAGGTTCTCCTCTCTCCACAGAGGAATGACAGAGTGACCATCAGGTTCTTGGTCACCTCCCTGACTAAGGCTCTTCTCTCCTGATCGATCAGTTTAGATGGGCAGCCAGCTCTAGGAAGAGTCCTGGTGGATCTTAACTTCTTCCATTTGCAGGTGATGGCCATTGTGCTTATTGAGCTCTTCAAAGTAGCAGAAATGTTTCTGTTCCCTTCCCCAGATTTGTGCCTTGGGACAATCCTGTCTCAGAGGTCTACAGACAATTCCTTTGACTTAAAGCTTGGTTTGTGCTCTAACATGCACTGTCAACTGTGGGACCTTATATGTAGAGAGGTGTGTGTGTGTGTCTTTCCAAATCATGTCCAGTCAACTGAATTTACCCCAGGTGGACTCCAATTAAGTTGTAGAAACATCTCAAGGATGATTAGTGGAAACAGGATGCATCTGAGTTAAATTCTGAGCTTCATGGAAAAGGCTGTGGATACTTATGTACGTGTAATTTCTTAGTGTCTTATAATTTAAATAAAAGCAAAAAGCTCATGAAAACATTTTTCACATTGTCATTTTGGGGTATTATTGTGTGTAGAATTTTGAGGAAAAAAATGAATTTCATCCAATTTGGAAATAAGGCAGTAACATAAAATGTGGGGAAAAAAATGAAGCGCTGTAAATACTTTCTGGATGCACTGTATATATGTATATGTGTGTATATATCTGTTTGCAGATTTCCAGAGGAGGCGCTGTCAGTGCTGAGAAGCAGCAGGTTGAGGGAGAAGCTCCTCCAGTCTCTGTTCATGGACCAGACCTACTGGGATAGCCAGGGCGGCCGGCAGGGCATCGACAAGCTCATCGATGTCATAGAGAGGCGAGCCAAAGTGCTTCTTAATTACATCAACACACATGGGATTAAAGTCATCACCATGAATGTGTAACAGAAGGTCACCAACTGCAAGTTGAGGAGTACTTTAAGGAAAGTAATGGTTTACATTTTTGGTTCATTTTCTTCTACCTAAAAACCAAATGTAATATACTTATACACAGAGGTTTCTACAGCTAAAGTATTTTTTTTCCTTCTGAGGCCATTCAGAAAGTGAGTGTTTTTTACTTTGTGTCTAAATCAATTGCACTGTATCATTGTTTATTTTCCTCTGTGTCACTGGAATAAAAATGCTTATGAAGCCTTTTGTTGTGGCCAAATAACCCACAAGCTTAAATCTAATTCTCTGGACATCTCACCAATTATGCAAGTAAAGAAATAATTTTTAAAAAGCATTTGAGTATTAGGGCCCCATCACCCATAGTACGAATAAGTACGAATCACGGTGGAACAACTCATATGCGCGAACCACGAAAACAATGAGCCGACGGGCAGGCGTGCATGATCCCACTGCTATGGTATTGGGCACGCAATGGTGTTGTGCGAGCAGGAACACAGTGCGAGCAGCTGGGACATGTTGCATCACATCACGCTGCTGATGGGGAGGAAAATAAAATAAAAAAACAGCTGTATAATTAATGAATATCACTGGTTGATATAAATAATACATAAAAGGGGATGCAATACAGACCCCCGTGGTTAAATAACCCTGGTTAACTAAAAAAAAAGCCACTCACGAGATTCAGACCTACCAGACAGAAACTTTACCACTGCCCTACCATCACTGGCTTGTAACTGGCACGGAAAAATGCCTGAAATCAACAAGGACATGGACAAGGTGCACTGTGTGTGGCTGCTGCAGCCCTGCGCAAAGGCAAAATATGTTTTATATATTTCCACATGAGGACAGTAGGGAGAGACACACGCCTCACGGAGGAATGTTGTAAGTTCATGTCCTTACAAACATGTAACTTGTTCAGCTGAGAACCCACAACAGTTCTGATCCAGGCGGTTGTATATCTAAGAAAAGAAAATTCAGTATTTGTGGTTGATGAATTGAGAAGTGGAGATTGGTCTTTATATACTTTCATATATGGAGGAACATTTATGCTGACCAGTTCCTGTTTATGTTCTCGTGCAGTAAATCATTACACCAGTTACGTAGCTTCTTTCCATTGGCTGCCTGTCAATATTCAGACTGCTTTCACACTGTTACTTCTGATACATCACGCTGTTGGCACCTGCTTTACTGATAATGCGGTTATGTTATGATACAAAATGCAAAATGCAAAACATGCACTATGCACAATTTCTCCAATCACATTCACAGAAGCCTGTAACTTTTTGTGGGTTGTCCGGGTGTCTTGGTGGCTTTCCTCACTCTTCTCCTTCTTGTAGAGTCACTCAGTTTTTGAGAACTGTCTCCACACAGATTTACCAGAGAGTGTCATACTGTTTGTATTTCCTCATAACTGATGTAGATAAAGTTCAAGACATATTCAGTGACTTGGAAATGTTCATGTATCCATCCCCTGACTTGTCTGAAGAAAACTGCCAATTAAACTAATTATTGACAGGTATTATGCTAAAGGGGCTGATTACTTATGCAACCCATCATCTTGGCTTTTATATTTTTAATTAATTTACATCAAGTTTTAGAGATTTACTTTCACTTTGAGACTAAGGAAGATAATTTTAGAATTTTTTTATATTGAGAAGCCTGATTTACTTTGTGTGTCTGAAATGCCATAAACAAATTAAAATGCGTGAAATACCAAGGGGCTGAATACTTTTGCAAGCCACTGTATGTCTTGGTTCAGTATCATTGGCTTGTTTGAACAATATGTACTCCAGTGAGTGCTGTTCTAGTTTGTGTATTTTCAACGGAATGTACAGTAAATGAGTTGAATTTCCTTTCAGCTGGGCCCAGCCGGCTGGTGAAATTCCAACTAACATAAAAAACAAAAGGCTTCTTTATTCTCTGACCTCAGCTGAATGATACTTGCTTTGTTTAACCATGATGTCACTTCTGCCATCCACTGCTTTCTGTATGTTGCCATTGAGCCACACTGAAGTCAGAAAAAAAGTTAAAAAAAAACATCCCCTGCTGCAGGATTTCAGCAGTTCTTTGGATTTCTCATCCAGGAGCGCCTGAAAGACACAATGAGGCACAACATGGGAAGACAACAGAGAGACCAAAGAAGCATATATATATATATATATATATATATATATATATATATATATATATATGAGGGGAATTACCACAGCTGCTCTGATGGAAAATACCTCATATGCAAACATGTCTCAGTTTCTCAGTTTAAGGGTTTCCCATAGTTTGGGAAATGCATTCCTTTATCCTACTCTATCCTATTTTTTTACAGTACACTGTAAAAAAAAAAAAAAAAATCTGTTTTAGTTTACAGTAAAGAACTGACAGCAAGAGTTACCAGTTTTATGCTGTTATTCTGCAGTGTTACAGCACTGTTATTGTACAGTGCTCCTACTGTAATATACAGTATAACAGCTTATTACTGTAAAAAATTACAGTACTTTCTCACTGTTGAATTACAGGAAGCAGTTGTGGCTGCTGGATTATGTCTGTAAAAAGAAAAGAAAAAAAAAAGTACAGTACCAGAAGTCTGAGCTTCTTTCATTTTGCTTGACTGGGCTTTTCTTAAGGCAACTCCAGCTGTAAAGGACAACGGGAGATGGCCGGCCTTCAACCACAGACATTCTGCTTGGGAGGCAAGTGCACTAACTACATGCACCGCAATGCACTATTTTATTGGTGTGGCCCAACTAATCTGTTTCAGCCTACATATATAGCCTACACAATTCTAAACACATAATGTATTTCTAAAATCTTCATATGAGCATAAAGCGTTTTGAGTGGCTATTTTAGAGGCACAATCAATCTGTTTAAGTGTGGAATATATTAGAGCCTTATCACATTCTAATCATCCAATACTCCAAAAAACAAAAAAACAAAACACACCATCAATAAATACTGGATTTGCTGTATTTGCCTCTCCATCCAACTTCCTAACCTTTGGCCTTCATCTTCCAGCAGCCCACATTTTGCAGGTGTGAGGTTCTGCTGTATTACTGCCTTCCATATGAGTGGAGCGTCTCCGCTTTTTATTGGTGTTGCAGTAAAGTTATATGTATAGACTTACTACAATCATCACACAGTCCCTGTTCCTGATCCCTTCATACATTTGAATCTTTTTAGGAGACCACCCAGGTGCTCAGCAGGAGAGGACGTGCTTCATTTGGGCAGAGCTTGTTTCCATTTCTCAGGCTTTCTGCATTGTAAGTGGAGCACTGTAGCAAAGCCACACAGCTGTCAGGGATCATTTCCTCTGGATTTGGTCTTTTCAGCCATGATTAATCCATTTGTCAAATACATATATGGCAGCAGGTGTTGAAATTTCAAGCAACCAAGAGACATTTTTTGGGTTTTGGTGGGTAAAATGGTAAATGGACTGTATTTACATAGCGCATTTCCAGCTGCATCAGAAGCTCTAAGTGCTTTACAATGATCCCTCACATTTACCCATTCACACAGACACACTCACACATCGATGTCAGGGTGCTCCATGTAAGGCACTCACTACACACCGGGAACAACTAGGGGATTAAGGACCTTGCCCAAGGGCCCTTAGAGATTTTCCGGTCTGGCTGGGTTTTGAACAGAGGGTCCTCTGCTCTGATGCCCATCGCCTAATCACTAGACTGTCACCTCCCTCAAGACCAGGGGTGGGCAACGAGGGTTGAGACACTGCAGGTTTTCCTTGCAACCAATCACCTCAGCAGGTGGGTTGCTGATTAGCTTCTCCCCTGAGCATAAACACCTGATCATTAATGAAATCACCTGCTGAGGTGATTGGTAGCAAGGAAAACCTGCAGGGTCTCAGCCCTTCATGGCATATGATTGCCCACCCCTGCTCAAGACCATCACCTCCCACAGGTCTGTGGGTACCATTGCTACACTAAGGTCACAGTCATGTGAATGTGCATAATGAAGGGAGAGGGTAAAGGGAGAATATTGAGACAGGACCTAAGTGTTTTTATAGATAAGTGTAAGAATCATTCAGTTGATGATACAAGCATCAAATACCATTCTGCTAAATTTGGAATTTGGTGCTTGTTTCACAAAATGAAAGATCTTTATGATATATATATATATATATATACACACACACACACACACACACACACACACAGTGCGGTAAAAAAGTATTTAGTCAGTCCCTGATTGTGCAAGTTCCCCTACTTAGAAAGATGAGAGAGGTTTGTAATTTTCAACATAGGTACACTTCAACTATGAGAGACAAAATGAGAAAAAAACAATCCAGAAATTCACATTGTAGGATTTTTAAAGAATTTATTTGTAAATTATGGTGGAAAATAAGTATTTGGTCAATAACAAAAGTACAACTCAATACTTTGTAACATAATCTTTGTTGCAATGACAGAGGTCAAACGTTTCCTGTAAGTCTACACCAGGTTTGCACACACTGTAGCTGGTATTTTGGCCCATTCCTCCATGCAGGTCTCCTCTAGAGCAGTGATGTTTTGTGGCTATCACTGGGCAACATGGACTTTCAACTCCCTCAACAAATTTTCTATGGGGTTGAGGTCTGGAGACTGGCTTGGTCACTCCAAGACCTTGAAATGCTTTTTACAGAGCCACTCCTTCGTTGCCTGAGCAATGTGTTTGGGATCATTGTCATGCTGGAAGGCCCAGCCACATTGCATCTTCAATGCTCTCACTGATGGAAGGAGGTTTTGGCTTAAAATCTCTCAATACATGGCCCGTTCATTTTTCCCTTAACACAGGTCAGTCGTCCTGTCCCCTTTGCAGAAAAACAACCCCAAAGCATGATGTTTCCATCCCCATGCTTCACAGTATATATGGTGTTCTTGGGATGCAACTTTCTCCAAACATGATGAGTTGTTTTTACCAAAATGTTATATTTTGGTTTCATCTGACCACATGATATTCTCCCAATCCTCTTCTGGATCATCCATATGCTCTCTGGCAAACTTCAGACGGGCCTGGACACGTACTGGCTTAAACAGGGGGACACGCCTGGCACTGCAGGATTTGAGTCCGTCTATGCGTAGTGTGTAGCCTTTGTTACTTTGGTCCCAGCTCTCTGCAGGTCATTTATCAGGTCCCTCCGTGTAGTTCTGAGATTTTTGTTCACCGTTCTCTTGATCATTTTGACCCCATGGGATGAGATCTTGCATGGAGCCCCAGATCGGGGGAAATTATCCGAGTTGAAATTATCCTTGTGGATAATTTTACCTCGAATAATGGGGGCACCACCTATGAGTGAATGATATTAGAACAAGGTTGTAATATCAGTGATTTTAGGGTCAGTCAATAGGAAATATTTAATCAGTCTCTAATCTTACAGTATAGTAAGTTCTACAGGTCGGGTCTGACTCCTCTGTAAAACCACACAAACCACAGACAACTTCATACATTTAAAACATTTATTTAACGCAGTCAGGAGTTAAATAACAGGACATATCACAGTAAGCAATTTGATGATGACGAAGTTCACTGAACAATTGCTATATGACATTTATGTAATTTGGTTTAGTTGCGGGAGTTTAAGAATGAATTCCATCCTAATCAGCAGGGGATTTACTTTGGTATTTATTAAAGTAAGATATTTTTAAATGACAGGGAATAGAATTAAATAAAGCCACTCTGCTTATTTCTGATACACAAAACCCAGGTCTTACTTGGATGCACAGTGCAGATAGGATCTCTGTGAGGTCAGATGCTGAGAGCCATCTCGTTTCCAGTAAATGAATTGTTCGTTCGCAACAGCTGCTTCAGGGACCTTGGCAAAGGGACTCTGCTGGTCACCGCGCCCCATTTCGTTGGTTACCATTCATTCATTCATTATTGGTTTATTTGACAGGGACAGTGCATATTAATGAACGACAATTGTATAGGCAATTGTTATGTGTCGACGCGGGTTGAGGAGCGGACCTGCGTCAGACAGGACCCAGCGCTAAAAATAACCAGAGAGCGGTTCCAAACAGAAACTATTTATTATTTACCTGTGCTTAAAAGTGTAAAAACATAAAAACAATGTCCCTCTGGTGGAGTGATTCGTGGCTCGCTCTCCAGCGCCCGCAAGGATTAAAGCCGGCGCTCCTGGACTTCCTACCACCGCCAAACACCCCCCAGGTGGACACGACAAACTGATTCTCTGTGAAGCAAAGAGAAGGTGAGGTAATGCAACAGATACAACTATATCTTCCAATAAACACACGCTATCAGCAACACACTCAGGTCAGTGTCCTTTTTTTTACTTTATGCAAATGAGCAGCTTCTCACAACAAGTGGAGGATGACTTATCCTTCACGCCACAGCAGTGAGAAGCAAACTGCACAATTCTCTTTACAATTCCAGTATACTGTGCAACAAAACACCAAGCCACTATCAACAACTACTCAAACACTCAATTACCTTTCGTGTGTGCTGACAGCATGTGTCCTCACCCCTCCCCACTTCACGGGCTCGATGTGTCAAAACCCAGGCGCGGTCCTCAGCGTCTCACAAACGAACGTCACAAGGTCGAGTTCCCGGCAGTTCTGCTTGAATCACACATGACTTAAATGCAGAACGCCATCCAATTATCTGCTTCAGCTGCAAGTCGTCCAGGTTGCACGTGAGCACCACTCACAGGTGCTTTCCATGATGTTAATGAGGGTGAAGACTCTTCAGCCAGCACCTTCTTCACAGACAAATCAGCCCTCATGCCACCTGGAGAGCAAAGAAAAGAAAAGAACACCAAAACATCCAGCCACGCCCCCCCCAACACACAACAGTCAATATATACATACATACAGTGTATATATATATATATATATATATATATATATATATATATATATATATATATATATATATATATATATATATAGGGCACACAATTTAATGTAAATACGCCAGATTTAGCACAATGCTAGTTTCCATCCATAGTCCCCAAACATAAAATATAAAACATAGAGGATTTAACAAACATAAAAACACATTGATAATTTACAGTACAATACAGTATGGTATTATAATGTTACCCAGAGCCATGTAAAAGAGGAGTTATCTGTTCCGGTCAAGATGGGGGTTAAGATGCTGTTGTCTCAGTAGTGTAGGCATATGTGCAGGAAAGTACTGAGGTAGAATTCAGTTGTAGGTGTGTAATGTTACAGTCAGTTTTATTATAAGGTGCTAAATTAAAGTGCTTTGTCGTGATGGTAAAGTGCTAGATACAGCTGCAGTATCTCTTTAAAGTGCTGGTGTGCATAAGGTTACCTATGTATTGTTGTGTGCTTGTATATTAAAGTATATAGTTTTTGCACGTCTTTGACTAGTAATGATTACAGGTTTGGTTATCTTTCAGCCATGTTTTAAACTGTGTCTTGAATAAAGCAAATGTGGAGCTGGACCTGATTGTCGTTGGCAGAGTATTCTATGTGCTACTCCCTCTAATAGAGAGTACGTTTTTGACCAAAGGCAGTTTTTCTAAATTTTATCTCGCAATCACCCCTTGGGGAGGATCTGGTGTTAATTTCATTGTTACTTTTCCTTTTAATATAGTTCCTCAGAGGAGGTGGGGCCAAATTGTATAGGGACCTGTACACAACACAACACATTTTAAAGAGCATGAAATTCTCAAAATATAAAAGTTTATATTTTTGTAAGATTGGACAGTGATGAGAAATCTGTGTTTTTTTGTCCAATATTTTTACGGCTTTTTTGTACAATTGTTTGATTAGTCTCAATACAGTTGTTCCTGCGAAGGACCATGTTGTGATGTAGTACTCTATATGTGACAAGATCATGCAGTGTAAGTAAGATTTGGCCACTTCTGTTGTAATGAATGATCTTATCTGTTTGAGATGAGACAGACTGAACTTTACAGTGTTAGTTACCTTTTTGATGTGTTTTTTGAATATAAGATTTGGGTCTAATATCACTCCAAGATATTTGAATTGGTTCACAAGCTCCAGTTCTTTCCCTTCCAAGAAAACATGGGATCTGGCTAACTTAGTTGGTCTTTTGGTGAACATCATACATACAGTTTTTTTGATGTTCAGCAGAAGACAATTTTTATGTAGCCATTTATGTATTTTACATAGTACATTTGTGAGGTCTACAGATATTTTGTCACTCTTTCCCTGGGTAAAGATTACTGCATCATCTGCATACATGTGCATATTTAGTTCAGAGCACACATTGGGAAACTCATTTATATACAGAGAGAATAATAGAGGGGCTAATATTGAGCCTTGTGGAAGACGAACATTACTGGGGAGATAAGAGGATGTGGCACCATCCGCAATGACACGCTGCTTTTTATTCGAAAGATAGGATTGAAACTGTTGTGTGTTGGGGGGTTTGGCTGGACATTTTGGTGTTTTCTTTTCTTTGCTCTCCAGGTGGTATGCAAACTGGTTTTTGTCGGCGGTGAGTCTGAGTCCAGAAGCGTCGGGCTTCGATCCATTTGGGCGCTGGAGAGCGTGCCGTCCTTCACCTCGCCAGACAAACGCACATTTATGTTGTACACAATTATTGCACAAAAGGGAAATAAATTTGTTTTGTTTTTGGAACCACTTTCTGGTTATTTTAGCGCTGGGTTCAGTCAGACGCTGGTCGCGCTCCTCAACTCGCGTCTGCACATAACAGTAGTTCCCGGCCATTCCAAAATGGACCCAGCGGCAGAAGCGGTTCCTTTTGTTGAAAAAGTTCAAGAATACTTGGAGAAGATATGGGAGCAATTACGGCCTCTCGCAAATTAAACAAACAGATGCTCGCATTACGGCGCTTGCAGTGCAAGCCATTCTGCTTCCTGCTGCTCCAGCTGCGGCACTATCGATACCGGTGCAGATAACTCTGTCACCCAAGGGGAGGTGGAGTGCGGCGGATTATTCCGTGGATTTCCGAATTTTTTCTGCTCAGTCCGGTTGGGATGCCGCAGCTTTGAGAGGAGTGTTTGTGGATAGTTTGAACGATTCATTAAAAGACGAGCTAGCAGTCCGTGACGAACCAAAAGATTTAGATGAGCTAATATCTTTGGCTATTCGTCTAGATGATCGGATAAAGGAGCATGGACGTGAGAGAGGGCGGACATCAGAGCGGGTCTTTTCTTCTCGGGGCTTTCCCTGACACAGATCAGGGCTGCCTCTTCTTCGCCCCACTGAGACTCCTCCGACGGGACCACTGGCTCCTCTTGCGGATGAGCCCATGCAGCTCGGACGAGCTGAAGCCGCCATATTGCCCCGGTCACATAAGCGTCAAGAAAGATAACAATGACGTATCTCCAGGTGTTCTTAGACAGGCATAATAATGGACACAAAAAAAAAAAAAAAGGGGAAGATCTTTGGTTGTTTAGTTATTTGGGCTGTTTTTGTTTTCTTGTAAGGGGTTATAAATTGTTTGGGGATTTAGAGGCGGTTCTGGTGAACGACTGGCAGTTCGAAGCTCGGCTGGACTCAGGTAATCATTATTTGAATTTAGGTAATTTTTGTTTGAGGATTGGGTCATTTTGTTTTGTTTTTTATTTCCCTGCTTCCCTAACCCCAACCTCACATGCTCTAAGACCGTTTGTCTTGTGGGTTGTGAGGTGGTGCAGGTTGGTTACGCTGAGCGTATCTCAGAAAACCTCTGCACCTGGGGGGGGTTGTCAGCGGCATTTTTTTGGGGTTTGGTTAGGGCCCGGTTCCTCTCCAGCCCCGGTGGGCCTTTGACCGTTCGTCATTGGTGTTACCGGTTGTGGTGCAGCGGGAACATACCTCAGTCGGAGTGGTGGGCCGATCTGTTGCCGTTCGCCATTTCGGTAGTTCCACCCCTCCCGATAGGCTGGTGGTATGGTCGGGTTGGGGCACCGGACGTCTTTCCGGTTTTCCGCTGCGCTTCGGGGATGGGACTGGGTTAGTTTTTCCTGTTTCCTTCCCCAGCTTGGTAGTTTTGTGCCGTTCGCCAAAATTGAGTTGACGATAGGCTCTGGGAGTGATCTGGGGTTTTTCGGGGTGCTAGGGGGGTAACAGGGTTTGACAGTTGTTTTATTTTGCCCCCGGGGTGTTTTAATGAAGTCCGCCGGGGGTTGGATTTTTGTGTTTCTTATGTTTCCTTCCAGGTTCCACCTCCAGGGTTGATGGGACGGTCCTCTGGGGGGGAATTGGCTTGTGGGGCTGACTAGCCAAGTGTGGCCGGGTCTGGGGTTCCTGGGTTGTGGGGAGGGTGCCTCCTGGGGTTGATGGTATGGTCCTCTGGGGGGCGCTGTTGCTCCATGTGTACCTGGGGACCTCTGTGGGATTCCGGCTTTGGCTGTTTCTCCTGGAACTGGCGGTAAAGGTCTTCTGGGGGGTGTTGGGCTCTGCAAGTCATTCTGGGGGGGGGTTGTTTGTTATTTTTCTTTGTGAATTTATGTTTGTATTGTGTTGTTGGGGCTGTGTTGGGTTGTTGGATTTGGGTGTTTTTCTTTTCTTCCCGGGGTTGGATGGGACGGTCCCCTGGGGAGGGTTTGGGTGGGTTTTTTTGTTTTTTCTTGTATGTTGGGTTGTATATGGGACTTTTTGGGTTTTTTTGTTGATGCCAGCCGGCCTTCCAGCCGCGGTGCCCTGTCCTGCTGTCTGCGGTGGACCTTGGGAGCGTTACGCCGTCTGCTTCCTGACGTGACCCCGGAGGGAGGTGCTGTTCTCGGGCCTGGTCTGTTCTGTCGCCGGGAGGCTTCCCGTTGATGGGGGGGTACTGTTGTGTGTTGGGGGGTTTGGCTGGACATTTTGGTGTTTTCTTTTCTTTACTCTCCACATGGTATGCAAACTGGTTTTTGTCTGTGGAGAAGGTGCTGGCAGAAGAGTCCTTCACCCTCATCAGCATTACTCGCAGCACCTGTGGATGATGCTCACGTGTAAACTTAAAGACTTTCAGCTGAAGCAGATAATGAGATGGCGTTCTGCATTTAAGCCATGAGTGGTTCAAGCAGAATTGCCGGGAACTCGACCTTGTGACGTTCGGTTGTGAGACGCTGAGGACTGCGCCTGGGTTTGACACATCGTGCCTGTGAAGCAGGACGGGTGAGGGACACATGCTGTCAGCACACATCAGAGGTGATGATTGTCTGAATAAGTGTTAACAGTAATTTGATATTTTGTTACGCAGTATATTTGAACATTGATGAGAATTGTGCAGCTCGCTTCTCACTGCCGTGGCGTACGGAATGATGATCCTCCACCTGTTGTGAGAAGCTGCCCATTTACATAAAGCTTAAATTCAGACCTGAATGTGTTGCTGATAGTGTATGCCTTTGAAGGATATTTGTTGTAGCTGTTGACTTACCTCACCTTTTCCATCCTTCACAGAGTCAGTTTGTCGTGTCCACCTGGGGGGTGTTCGGCGGTGAGTCTGGATCCAGAAGCGTCGGGCTTCGATCCATTTGGGCGCTGGAGAGCGCGCCGTCCTTCACCTCGCCAGACAAACGCACATTTATGTTGTACACAATTATTGCACAAAAGGGAAATAAATTTGTTTTTGGAACCGCTTTCTGGTTATTTTAGCGCTGGGTTCAGTCAGACGCTGGTCGCGCTCCTCAACTCGCGTCTGCACATAACAGAAACCATTGAATAGTATCGTCCAAAAAGTTAAAATGTGAAAGTTTAGCTAAGACAGCTTGATGGTTAACTGTGTCAAGTGCTTTCTTTAAGTCTAAAAACACGGCTCCTACATAGGAGTTGTTATCTAGTAGACGTTTAATCTTTTCGATAAAAAAAGCAATTTGTGGTCTCTGTGCTGTGGTTTGCTCGAAACCCGAATTGCATTTCCTGTAGTGGTGTGTGGCTTTTGTTAAGGTGTTCAATTAGTTGATTTGCTACCTATTTTTCAGTGACTTTAGATACTATTGGCAGGATACTAATTGGCCGATAGTTGGCAGCCTGTGATTTAAGTCCAGATTTGTGGATAGGTGTCACATTAGCCTCCTTCCAAGATAATGGAAATTTCTTTTGTGTAATTGACTGATTAACTAAAGACATGATGGGTTTCACCAAGACATCGGAGTGGGCCTTTAAGAAGCTGGTGTCGATGTTGTTGACATCTTTCTCTTTGGAGCTTTTGAGTGCTGCAATAATCTTTGCTACTGCAGACTCTGTTATCGTTTGCAACTGAAAAACCGGCTGATCCTCCTTTCGCGGTTGACACGAAATCGTGGGTAGTTTAAAAATATTTGAGATTTAATTTATACTATCTATAAAATAATTGTTATAAGCACATGCTACCATCATCGAGTCCCTGATTGGGATGTTATTTACAACCAATTATGGGGTTATATTTTCACATTCTTTATGTTTACCCATCTTTATGTTTTTCATCCATTGGCCTTTGTGTTTTCTATGATTGATACAAAAAATCTTGCTTTTGCTTTTCTAATAGTTTGTATAGCTTTATTGCGCGTACAAGTGAAATTTTGTCTATCAATCGTCAGCCCAGATTTTATGTATTGTTTCAGTAGTGCATCTTTTAATTTTAGCATGCTTCGGCAATTGTGGTCCAGCAAAGGTAGATGGTTTTAATTTTTACCCCTCTTACACCCCCTTCTGACAAAATTTTACATCACCTCTGTAATTTTTGTGAGAAACAGATTGGCGCTAGTGTCAATATCTTTTGCACGTCAGATATCCTCCCAATTTACCATTTTAAAAGTGTTATTCAAGTTTTGAGTTTGGTTTTTAGGTATGGTACTCAGGGGAAAGGTAGCCCTATGGGTATTTAAATATCTTTGTTTAGTGAGCTTTATAGAAAAAAGAATTGCGTTGTGGTCTGATAAGCCGGTCAGAAAATTAAATGTTTTCATGATTCTGTCCGGCTTATTAGTAAATAGCAAGTTTATTTTTGTCTCAGAATTTACTGTTATTCTGGTAGATTTTTCAATTAATTGTTGAAAGTTAAAATAATCCATAATTCGTTTAAGATTTTTACGAGCCTCTTTATCGTTGCAATTCACATTCAAATCCCCTATTATGATAATCTATTTTGGTTACAAGAGGTCAGCATGTTTTTCAGTTTGTCGTAAAACTTCACTTTAGTCAAGGGTTGGTAATAGAGACAAATTAGCACAAATTACATTTCATTTGATAGAGTAATTTTGACGCCGATAGAATCAAATGCAATGTCGTCAGGCCATTCTAATTGTCTGCATGTCAGTGTGTTTTTAACATAGAACGGGGCGATTTCAGTTGTTATGCTGTGACTTTGATGGCGTTTCGATTCGCTGTTGGCTCAAGCTGACCTGGATGTATATATCTCTGCAGCGCTTGTCGTCTGGGATCGTCAGAATAAAGGTTTGGGTGTCTTTATTCTCTATTCGCCAAAAAACAAAAATTCACCTTTCGTTGTCATCTTTGGAAGCCAGGTCTGTTTTGAAACACAAGGTTCGGTCAGATCGGCACACAGAAATGATCACACAGACTGCATTTTGCTAGAATAAAAAGGCGTATATTTATTCCCCACAAAAGCAGTTACATCAAACACAAGTGGTTGCAGCGCATTTTTCTCTTACCGTGACGCCTTTAAGGTGGAGAGCCAACACCTTCAGCAGAGTGCGCCTGTCAACCGGCTGGGCGTTCGTACGTTAACCCGCAGCAGACTCTGTTGAAGCATGGTTCTACTCCCTCTTTTCTAGTGTGTCCGCGAAGGGAGGGTGAGTGGCCAACTCAACCTTCCTGGCGCACATAATTTCTTTAATCAACAGGCATCTGAAAGTTATTTCAAAGATATAATAAAAGCAGTTCTTCACTCCCAGTTCAGAATGATCCCAGCATGCTTCACTCCCAGTCGTTAGTGGCTACGAAAACAAAGTCGTGCTATCAGTGTAATAATAACAAGTACATCCAGCTCTTCGCTCCCAGTTCAGACTGACCCCAGAGTGCTAAAACAAAATTAAACAACAAATACATTCTCAGGGTTACTTTAAGACAGGTGCAAAACAGCACAATAACATTTTTATTATACATTCCACTCTTGGTGTTTTGCACCAGTCAATTTATGTAACCACCAACAGATTCAGGTAAGGCTGGGCTCCAGCCTATTCCAACGATTATGTCCTGCCATAGCATTTCCCACATTTCTTCCAGTGATTCACAAACAAAATTTTGAGTAATATAGTCGTGATTATACCTGTCCCAAACAATATACTCATACAAAACCCGATGTTGTGGGGTCTAATGTAACATTATATTGGTTTACTCCAAAAGGATCATGAATTAACAGTGTCAATTTCATCGCATTCGTTGAAATATTACCCATTCCACCTCTCGCCTTAAACGTATAACATAGATACATGTAAAAGTGTTACAAAAAGTCATCACACATATTGCTATAATTAATAGTATCAAAGGTGGCACTAAGGTACTCCTGGCAGTGACAGACATCCCTGAAAAGATATCCCACCAATGATGTGCTGATGCTTGCTGTACTAATTTTGCCACATGTTTTACCCGGTCACTAGCTATCAATGTAGACACCATGAGACTGGAGATGTTGGACGTATGTGACTCTATTAATTGCTGAATTTCCGTAGATTGTTCCAATGCGCATTTGAAACGCTCCAGGGAAAGACTCCATGGGGAATGCAATACATCCCACTGTACCGAAGTCAGCCGACTCGATACAGAATAATTAGTCAAACGATACGTCCGGTTTCCCCAATGCCATAAGTGCACATTGTTCAGGCAGCCAGTAAACGGAACCGAAGGTACTTGTGAATTATTTTTCATTGTTGCAACACACAGAGCATGTGGGCCAATCTGCCACAACATTTCTCTTGGTGTTTCCCTAGTCCAGTCACAAAGTACAACCTCTGAGTCGGTTAGACATGGATTGGCATATCCCGTTTGCAGCACACAGGCCATACCTTTATCTGTTTTGTCACACATTTTGGTATCAAAAGTCGTATTAGTTTTTGGTTCTAACCACTCTCCATCCATATGCAAGAACCAATAGCCATTAGTCGTTATCACAGGTAACACTTGATATTTACAAACAACCTTTGGTTGTGTCACATTGTACTGGGTCCAATACCCAGTACATACTGTTTCATTACATTGTGTATATTCTGGATGTAGCTTTAACCATAAGGTGTTGCTAATGTTCCAAATCCTTCTCCAATCATGATAGCTCCCCGTTGTAACTATACGCTGAATGCCAATTGCCATTTGAAATTCTTTTGCCACAAATTAGTCCTACCAATGCTGTGGGCATCCACTCTCCAACCTGATGAACTACTTGGGACGAGTATTTCCCAGTGTTTGATAACATTGTTCTGGTTACCTCATTATCTACTGTATTCGACACCCCCAGGACAGTTCCTGTTCCTCCTAATAGAGTGTCATACCACGCCCTTCGACGTCTTCTGCAAATTGGAATTTTTGGAAAGGTAACTTGCCAATATACCTTTGTCTTCACTGTTGCTTGTGGCACAAGTAAAATTGTCCTGTTGACTTGTTTTAGTGAGATTTCTCCAGACGAGCTCCACTCGTGGTTGGACTTCTCTCACTTGATGTCCTTCCGTCATTCCCCAACAACCGGAGACCATGGCACCACCTACAAGGAGGAGTATGACCCAGCAGCCGACACCTCCAATCCCGGGGCTTCCACTGGTTGCCATAGCGACGCCCGCCTCTTGTGGTCCTCGATCGCCCGATCAGCAACTCCCAGCAGGGCATCAATCCGAGCCTAGACAACACAAGTGTAACTACGGGTAGAATGACAACTATTAGTCTTCTCTTACATAACACTTTGATACAGGCACATTTATCCATTTTTCTTCACCCTGATAGAGTATACTAACAGTTGCATCATTCCCTTGAGCTATAATTTCTGCCGCCTTAGGCGGTCCGTTAGGTTGTTTCACCCAAACTTTGGCACCTGCTTGATCTGAGGCCTGTACCAACCCCATTTCACAAGGTTTAATGATTAATTGAGCAATTTTGTCCCCTTTGTTCAATATCAGGGGTTGTTCTCCAAACAATCTACAAACCACTCCAATCTCACCTTGATAATCTGCATCTATCACTCCGGCCTGAATAGTCAGCCCTTTAAGTGATAGACCACTGCGTGGCAGGATGTGCCCATATGTGCCCTTCGGACACTGTAGGCCTAGCCCTGTTTTTACCACTTGAATTTGATCAGGTACCAATGTGACAGTAGTCAATGTTCTTAAGTCTAGTCCTGCTGAGCCTGGAGTTGCTCTGACAGGTAGTTCCGCTTGTGGATCAATTTTCCACATTTTGATGCTTTCTGTAGTATGCTCTATCATTTCTCCTGAAATCATTCTTATCAAGGGTGTGGATCCTGACCCTAAAGGTCGATTGTTCAGCTGATCCACAGCAGTGGTCAAATCCTGTTTCCATTGTCGCATAGTGCGATCTTTTGACAGCTTCCGTAGGGTCTCTTTAAGAAGCCCGTTCATTCGCTCTATTAACCCCGCCGCTTGCGGGTAATAGGGAATATGATAAATCCATTCAACATGATGTTCTTGGGCCCACTCTTTCACTTTATTTCCTGTAAAATGAGTACTGGCAAACCATGTATTATTTTCAAACACTTAAGTGTGGCCATTTGATTTGCAAATTTACATGGATGCACTACCAAGACCCCAGAAAATGTATCTACAGCAGTGCATGCATGTCTACATCCCTTAGACATGGGCAGTGGTCCAATAAAATCTAACTGACCACGATTTAACTGCCCATGCAAATGTTGAGGAACACCCTTCCGGTGGTGTTGACATTGTTCACACTCAGTGATTGCTGTTTTCACATCATCCAATTTTAGATCAATACCTCGATCTCTGGCCCATTTTAGGGTACCTTGAACCCCCCAATATCCTGCTTTGACATGAGCCCATCTAGCCAATCCTGGGCTGGATTGTCTTAATTCAATCATTACTTTTACTAATTGATCTGCAGCTTTATTATATAAAGCTTCTGAGCAGACACTTGAAGTTCTACTGGTCCTGATTGCATTTTTCCTAAGGACACAGCTTGTTGTATGGCTTCCTTTGCCATATCAAATGAGCTCTTTAGCTTTTTGTGTGATTTCCCTCTCTCCTTTATTCCAACCTAAGAATTTCACTGTTTGAGCTGGTCCCTGAATCTTTGCTGGATTAATTTCCCAGCCAAATGATTTCATATGAGTCACTAATTTCGGTAGATATTCCACTACTTCTGCTTCTGTATCTCCTTGAAGCATAATGTCATCAATGTAATGTGAGATCATCATTCTCATTGGAACCTGGAACTGTTCCAAATGCTCCGCCACCACTCTATGACAAATAGTGGGACTGTGTAAATATCCTTGTGGCAATCTTGTGAATGTATATTGCCGTCCTTCCCACGTAAATGCAAACTGTTCCATCCTATCCTCTGGGATTGGTATGGTAAAGAATGCATTGGCCAAATCTATAACAGCATACCACGTACCACTATGATGTTGCACTCGTTCAATTATACTCACAGCATCAGGTACAGCTGAAGTCAAAGCCGGTGTATGTTTATTTAGACCTCTAAAGTCTACAGTCATTCTCCATGTACCATCCGATTTACGAACTGGCCACAATGGATTATTCCATTTTGTTGTCACTGGTTTCAAAACTCCTGCCTCCAAGTAGTCTTTTATGGTTGCAGTAATTTCTGCTTGTCCTCCAGGAATACGATATTGTTTCTGATTAATCACACATGTAGCCTCTGGAATGGGAAAAGGTTTCATTTTTACTTTTCCCACCAGAATCATTCTTACGTTTGCTATCCCAAATTGAAATTTACCCTGTTCTAAATGCAAAGTCATTCCAGCTAAAATATCCATGCCAATTATCCATTCATTAATTGGAGTCACTATTACAGTGTACACTTTAATTGGCATATTTCCAATTTTAAGCGGTATCGATATATTTTTTCCATACACCAATTGTCCGCCTAATCCAGTTAAGGGAACTATAGGTCCCTTCATTTTCTCTGGATTTCCATGAATCAATGAGGCCTCCGCTCCTGTGTCCACTAAAGCCGAGGTGACTTGAACTGATTTTTTCCAAAATATTTCCAATCACACATGGGGTCTAATATCACTTGTGAACCATTGTTTTAATTCTCGGCGGGCCACAAGAGTTTGACCATCATCCTAATCTTCCTCGCAAGGGTCAAAGCTCCAAGAACGCCTTTCTTTATTTTTCCCCTTCTTTTTGTCTTTCTTTCCTTTCCGGACTGCAGCTATTTGCAGCTGATCATCATCAGAGTCCTCCTCCTCCTCCTCCTGTAGGGGAGGGGCACTAGGTTTCACTCCTTTTTCTCCCTGCACAATTTCTTTCAACAATGAGGCCAATTCAAACATATCAGGGCGCATCCCTGACACACAAGTCACTTTCAATCCTTTTTGTTTACATTTTTCAGCCAAGAAGGAAGTTGGTACACCGTCTATTTCTTTGGCTTGAATTTCCAATTGCTTCACTTGTTGTTCTAATCTTGTCACCTTTTGTGATTTAGCACATTCTGATGAGCGGACTGTATCTAAAGTTAAAACCCGCTCTTTCCAGGCTTCTGCACAAATCCACATCATTTCATGAATACCTCCCAACGGAGCTTTCTCTTTAACCTCCACCCGTTTTAACATTTCACATAAAACTGGCGGAGTCGCGGTGGGAATCGCTCCAGTCCACGGCCCAGGGCGTCCCCCACGTCGCCGTAGAAGCTGGCCTATTTCCTTAAAAGTGATCCCATCCCACCCCGGGACCACTTCTTCCTGCTGAGATGCCACCTCCGCATCTCTCTTTCCCAATCTAAAGCAAGACTCCTGCTGAGATGCCACCTCCGCATCTCTCTTTCCCAATCTAAAGCAAGACTCCTGCTGAGATGCCACCTCCGCATCTCTCTTTCCCAATCTAAAGCAAGACATTTCTGTGTGTAGTCTGAGCGTAACCGTATCCTGCCGACAACGCCAAAAATGTTTTGAAACACAAGGTTCGGTCAGATCGGCACACAGAAATGATCACACAGACTGCATTTTGCTAGAATAAAAAGGCGTATATTTATTCCCCACAAAAGCAGTTACATCAAACACAAGTGGTTGCAGCGCATTTTTCTCTTACCGTGACGCCTTTAAGGTGGAGAGCCAACACCTTCAGCAGAGTGCGCCTGTCAACCGGCTGGGCGTTCGTACGTTAACCCGCAGCAGACTCTGTTGAAGCATGGTTCTACTCCCTCTTTTCTAGTGTGTCCGCGAAGGGAGGGTGAGTGCCCAACTCAACCTTCCTGGCGCACATAATTTCTTTAATCAACAGGCATCTGAAAGTTATTTCAAAGATATAATAAAAGCAGTTCTTCACTCCCAGTTCAGAATGATCCCAGCATGCTAAAACAAAATTAAACAACAAATACATTCTCAGGGTTACTTTAAGACAGGTGCAAAACAGCACAATAACATTTTTATTATACAAGGTCAAATCAAAAACTCAATACAAAAATGGTTGACTTTGTAAGAAAAATGTTCAGGAGAGGAATTTGGAGTTTGAGAAGAAAAAGTTTTAACTTGAAAAATCGTCAAAGGAAGTTAACTGCCCCTGCGCGTTTAACTTTACAAAAGTTGAGTAAATGTTATCTGTAGAAAAAGGAAGTAATTTCTTGTTGTGTGCACAGACAAGAAATCAATTCAACCAACACGTGGTTGCAAAAACAAAGGGTCATAAAATTTGGACGGCTAAGGTGGGCGTCTCAAGACCCAAGAAAAGAGAAAGATGCAGGAAGGAAGCTGGAGGGTAAAAGCATAAGAGGTGTAAGAGCCGTATGAGATCAAGTTACTCAGGGGTGCATGCTTTTTAAGGGTTAAAAGCTCCACCCCCAAGTATTCTGGGTACTGTAGTTTTTCCGCATTTCTTTGTCTTCTTTAATAATAAATCAGTGTCTACTTCTTAGATTCCCGCTTAAAACCAAGCAAGTCCTGAATTACAAAACTCTTGTAAACCATTTCCTTAGAATTACCACACAACAACCGTATATGGAAAAACACATTTGATAACTTTCTACAATCTATGATCAGAGCAAAAAATACATGATATCTAAATTCCATGTGTGAGGTTAGATGATCACATGTTAGTTTCTTTTTTCCCTTTTTTTCTTGTTATGACTAGGGATGGGTATCAATAAGATTTTATCGATATTGATTCCGCTTATTGATCCGATTCCTTATCGATTCTCTTAGTGATACTTCTTGTGAATTTTTTGTGTTCTAAAAGTAGGCTTTACAGGTTTTCTATCTGTTTTATTCTTTTACTTCTGTTTTTAATTATGTATTTAATTTTTTTAATTTTTATTTATTTATTTTAATTTTTTATGTTGAACTGTTTTATGTTGGCTTTTGTTGTGATTTGGTCCTTTATAAGCCAATTCAATTGAAATTTAATTGAAACTGAACAGCATTTTATTGAGTCTTAAAGTAAATAAATATGAAATTGGTCACTGGATCCTTAAACTTTGGACATAATAAACTCTACATGGTGGATCCCTGATCTCTGGACATAAATAGAAATAAACAAAATCTGTAGTTTCTGTCAAAAGCATTTTCTTTCAGACATTATTGGCATGAATGTCTTTCCATACATCTGAGCTGAGTTCTTACAGCACGTCAGGATGTAATTCATAAAGAATGCAGCACGTGTCATTTTGGGGAAAAAAAAAAGGTTTTAGTCTATTGTAGCTTCTTGTCTGTATTACAGAGTTTGTAAAGAGGTGTCAATTTATTTAAAGCGGCAGTTCGTTTTGCAGTTATTAATTTCGACCGGACTCTGTCTCGGCAGAGAGCCGCGCAGCGTTTGGAGCTGTGCCAACGGAATGGAGGATGATTCTTGTTTCTTGACTGCAACAAGACAAGAGTCCCAGTTAGTGACTTTAATCCACATAAAAGTTTTGAGAAGGGTTAAGAAGCGGACTTGCCATTTCTGAAGCACAGCGAATCAAAGAATCCACGAGCTAGTGGACTGAAGCATTGCTTCACTGGTTCACGCTGGTTCACGCTTCAAAGTGGTGTCACGCTGCAGAAATGGTTGATTACATTTTCCCGACAAACACCCTCAAAAACAACAGTTGCTCTGAAGGACTGATAAGGGAATTGTTAAGCAAAAAGGCTACTGATCGGTGGATTGAATCATTTCTTAACGATACTCAAAAAGAACCGGTTCTCAATACCCAACCCTAGTTACAACACAATAGTATGACTTTTAAAAATGTAATCTCCAACTTTATAACATTCATGTATTGGGCACATGTCCTTCCCCAATTCACCCAAAAGGGGTCACTCTTGTTCCACGTACTGGAAGAGGCTGGTTTTTGGATTTCATCATAAAATGTGACATCCGTCAATCTGAGTTCGATTTTAACCAGAAAAACTGTATTGTGATCTCCAAGTTGATGGCAATTCTTCTGTGGTATGAACTTATTGGAATTGTGCTGTAAAGACACACTTCTTGGACGTTGGGGAAAGTATGTCTTTCTGGGGTGTGTTTTTAGATGAAAAAGGAGGTGCTCACCATCTGGTTTTGGGAGCTGATAAGAAGCCCAAAACTCTGTGAGGAATGCACTTTAAAGAGTCTTAAATCCTGTTAGTGTTGGGGGTTGATGACACCTGGCCATCCTATGTCTGGCACAGAGAACATCCTTTTGACACCTAGATATATTCCAGAGCTTGAGCTGTGATGGGTTCTTCTTTGAAGAAATTTTATGACCTTTTGCTTAATGCAAACTTAGGAGGTTGAATGGTGAATACAGGCTTCTCGCTACATCTTGTATGTCTGCCATTTTCATACAATTGCTCCTACAGTTGATTTATTCACCCCAACCTGCTTGAATATTGTAGATTCACTCTTCCCAGCCTGGTGCACATCTACAATTTTCTTCCTGGTGTCCTCCAACAGCTCTTTGGTCTTGGCCATGGTTGAATTTGGAGTCTAACTGTTTCAGGCTGTGGCCAGGTGTCTTTTATACAGATAACGAGTTCCAACAGATGCCATTAATACAGGTAACAGGTGGAGGACAGAAAAGCTTCTTAAAGAAAAAGTTAAAGGTCTGTGAAAGCCAGAAATTTTGCTTGTTTGTGGGTGACCAAATACTTATTTTTCACCACAGTTTACAAATAAATTCTACAATGTGATTTCCTGGATTTTTTTTTCTTATTTTTTCTCTCATAGTTGAAGTGTACCTATGTTGAAAATTACAGACCTCTCTCATCTTTTAAAGTAGGAGAACTTGCACAGTTAGGGGCTGACTTGTACAGTGTTTGGTGATATTACAACAAATAATACTTTAATAGTTATGGTTAGAGGTCCGGATGGGACCGGACCATTCAGGCCAAGGACCCAAATGCTGGCAGCAAGGAACCGAACAGGTTGTGAACAAAAAGATGTTTATTTACAAAAGGGAAATAACACTGCACTTTGAGTGCCTCCAGAGTGTAGCATGAGCCCACTCGTGGCTGTGGAAACTAGGGAGCTGCAGGTTCCTGAGCCAGTCTTGCAATCGAACTGAGATCTTGACAGGTTCAGAGCTAGGGACCAGGTGGGACACACAGAGCCAAGACCAGGAACTAGGAGAATGGAGGAGAAAGATGGTGAGTGATTGCGCTGTAACACAGAATTCCTTCAACAGTTCATAGGAGGCTTAACACAGAAGTGTTCACAGTTCTAGAAATAATGTTCCCCATTTAGGAAATAAGATTTAATGTTCAGGAATCACTCACAGTTCACGAATTATCTTCCGAGGTCTGTGTTGCAGTTCCAATTAAGCGGGACTTGATGGCTTGAAAAGTTTTTAATAGTTCAATCTCAGGGTTCATACAGTTCTTGGGAATAGTTATTTGACATGCACATTCATAGGTAGGAATGAGTGAAAGTGGAATCCCACAGAGACATGAAGGAACTTAACTGGAGTAGAGCAGAGCCACGCGCTCTGAGTTGAGAGCTGGAGAGTTCAAAAGTGACGTTGCTGTGCAGGTAGACGTGGAGCCAGGGATCAGAGCAGCGTGGGAGCCACACAAGATAGCAACTGGAACATCAGGAAAGACAATATGCTCTAATATGGGAATTAGAGAGCTGGCCACGTTACTTTGAGTATAGCTGCGGGAAGCTCTGTCGTCTTAGCCCATGGGAACAGCAGGAAGACGAGGTCAAGGTCAGGAGTCTCGGAAAGCCCCAAGCAGGACTGGAACACTAGGAAGATGATCATCAAGTATCTGGCAACCGGTGAGCTGAAAGTCTGAGTTTAAATAGCCTGCTGCTCATCAGCCACTCATACACAGCAGGTGTGTGGCCGTGATGAGTGGTGAGGCACAGCAGGTGTGAATCGGCTCTGAGTGTGCCATCTGGGGGAAAACTCACAAACTACAACTAGGTTAAAACAGGATAGGGAGGCAGACCATGACATGAATACTCCTAACCTTATGCGTTAATATCAAGCAACTGCACAGAAATGAAACGTGTTGTACACATTAGAACTAATTAAAGCTTTAACCTGTAAAAGTACAGAACATAGAAATTCAAATTTGTAATAATTTTAAAAGAATTAAAACCATAAAACCTTAAACAAAGGCACCAGAACCATGAATCACAATTCTCAGATGTTATATGTCACAAAGAAAAGATAAGTCTTGCATCTGGTCTGAAACATTTCAGCAGATGTTTACTGCCTGGATATAGGAGAAGATGGCTGAACTGGGCTTGAGGCTAACCCTACCCCTACTCCAAACCCTAACCCTAACCCAACCTTGGTCTTATATCTAACACTAAGGCAGAGTTCTTAACCCGGGCAGAGATCTGTTGTTACGACTGGCTCACATCAACTGGCAAACTGGTCCACAAAGGGTCAACATCTCGCCATTGCTGAACACACCAACAAGCTGGCTCATTGTGACCGAGGGCACATAAGGCTTTAACAAGTCTAATTTTATAGTTCAGTTGTATTTTGAATCATTAAAAAACGTTTGGCACTTTTAAGTAATAATCCTGCAAACAAAACATTGCAATAATCAATTCTGGATAAAATTAAGCCAATCGTGTAGAAGCAGCCAGCACTCTCTGACAGGTAAAAATGTATCCAAATAAAACAATTTTGCCACAGGCACTGAAGAGCCACTCAAGGTCAATAAAGCTTTTGAGATTTGATGAAAGCCTTGAGAAACAATGTGACCTGAGACCATCTCTGAATCAGTGCCAGGCTCAGAGTCACTGAACGGTTTTGATGGTGGAAGACATTTTAAATACATATAAGGACTGAAATGTATGTGATGTGGTGAAGGTGAAGCAATTTGGGCAAAATACACCATTTTTACCTGAGACCATCAAATACGGCCATCGGGTATTGCAAAGGATTTGCGACCATCCGTCCATCTGTGCTCAGCATAAGTCCAAGCCTGTTACTGCCAGAGTTTTCAAATTCAAAAGGGAACATTCTTGGGACATAGTTCTTGGACAAGTTCAAAGATGGCTAAAAGAGATTAAAAAGCCATTCTGTTTCAACCTGTTCTGTTTGTTTTTGAGTGGCAGGCATGACAGCCAATCAGAGTAGAAGTGTACCGTGACGTCAGTGGTTGGTGTCTCCAAAACTGCTTCCTTTTTGTGTGTTTATATACATGTTTCTCATATATTATGTAAAAGCCAGGGAGAAATAAACACTTCGAAAACTGAAAACACTGTTTTTGGAACGTAATAACACCTCTGAACATATTACGTGGACGTTAGCATGGTGACGTCACAGGCTGGTAGCTAGCTGCAAAACTATGTTTTGTTTGTGTGTAAATATAACCTCTGTCATATATTACGTAAAAGCTAGCAAGAAATAAACACTTCTAAAACTGAAAATGCTGTTTTTGTAACCTGATAACACCTCTGGAGTCATTTACAAGACATTTTGTGGACGCCAACGTCCGCTAACTCAAAGCTAACTTTCTGTGGCATTAAATTTGTCTCATTAATACCTGCCAATGCACAGAGGGTGATCTACAAATATTCCTTGATTTGCACAACTTCTGCGCTTCTCAAAAGCCCATGTATACACACATGCACACACCCACACTACCGTTTCTGCAGCGCGGCTCTTCTTTGAAGCTTGAAGTAATGAAGCATTCATCCAACCCACTGCTTCAATGGTTCTGTTTTATTTCACTTTATGTTAATTTTTCCCCACTAAAACGCCAAAGAGCATATGTCTGTGAGTAATATTTACCTTTTTTATGTTAAACCGACCTGTTATGGTCTTCTGACACAGTTGATAGATGTATTTTATAACTTAAAAAAAATGATGCTAACGCATTAGCATGTCTATGGCATTTTCAGTGTTAAAGTTAGTATTAAGCTGTTCGCATCTCAGCACGTTTGTGTGCATTTGTTTTCTGTATAATAATTAATGGTGCAGCATTTGTAGTCATAAAAGAGTCAAATGTATTACAAACTGTAATATTTTTTAAACTGATTTTTGTTTAGATATTAGTAATAATAATAGCAACAACAATAAGAATAGTAATAATAACTAATAATGCTTCAATACAATTTTAGAGAAAGAGACAAAAAGAACCTGATAATAAAAATGCAACAGAAAATATAAAACCAACTAATAATGAACATAAATATAGAAATAAATGTTTCCTGTCTACACCTCACTCTTACACCTCCACTTCATCCCTGTTTGATTTAAGTTTAATGACAATTTGTTTCAGTCAAACCATATTTTCAATTTGTTAATTACTTCAGTGATTTCCTCCAGAACTATCTGCCAAACTAGAAAACTGCTGCATCCTAGTAAGGGCAGAATACTACTGGAATGAATTTGAATAAGGAAAGTTGTTTTTTTTCTCACCAAAATGGATGCTGCACTCACTGCAGTTTATTTTCTGGAATAGTCCCAGATTGCATTTCAGAGCTTCTAGAATTCAAACATTTTCGTGTGGGTGGTGTTGGGGGGTAATTTTGGGTTTCAGCTTTTTTTATTTTTCACCACTTTCATCCCTGAATATGTCAATCGTTAGTCACTTTTGTGTGGATTAAAGTCACTAACTGAGACTCCTGTCTTGTTGCGAGAAAGAAACGAGAATCGTCCTCCGTTCTGTTCACACAGCTCCAAACGCTGTGCGGCTCTCTGCCGAGTCAAGTTAGAATGATAAAGTCCAGTCTGAATTAATCATTTCAAAGTGAAACGCTGTTTAAATCAATTGACACCTCTTTCCAAATGTTGTAATACAAACAAACTGCAATCGATCAAAACATTTTTTTTGCTCCCAAAATGAGACGTCCTGCGCTGACGTGTAGCAGCTGGCTGAGCTCAGCTCAGAGGTACAGAGAGACATTCATGCCAAAATGTCTGAAAGGAAATGCTTTTGACAAAAACTACAGATTTTGTTTATTTTTATTTATGTACAGAGATCAAGGATCCAGTGACCAATTTCATATTTATTTACTTTAAGACTCAATAAAATATTGTAGACATAGAAAACCTGTAAAGCCTACTTTAACGACACAGAAAATTCACAGGAGGTATTGATAAGGGAATCAATAAGGAATCGGATCGAAAAGCAGAATCGATGATGGCATCGATATCGATAAAATCTTATCAATACCCATCCCTACACACCACTGTTCACCAAGTCTGTGTGCAAACCCACACACAGACAAGCTTGGCAACAGTTTCCACACAGATATTCTAAGTATTTTGTAACAAACACATTTAAATAAACACCAAATTTCAGGAGGAAAAAAAAGTTGGGGGGGGGGGGGGACCCTCTGCGGATTTTGCTACTTGTGGTCCAAACTGACCTTCAGCTTTAAGTTAAAATCTCTCAGCCATTCAAAGCTGTAAAACTACATGACAGAGATGTGCATGCACTTGACAAAATAAATAGGTGAGGCATATCCACGGGCTGGTATCTTTGTCATCTGCTGCCAAGAGATATTTGGGGCAATCTGCACTGTGGGCTCAATATGTCATTTTCTATTATTAGAGACTGTACGGCATCTGGGACAGTGTGAATGAAACTGTCCAATTTACCATGCAGCACTTATTAAAAACATTTTAGCATATTTTTTTTTTCTAAATTTAAATCCCAGTGTTCAATAACTAAACTTTTTTTTGCCATCTAAATGATACAACACACACATACACACAGAAAATTCTTTCATTAACTGTTCAGGCATTTACTCAGAATTGTGTTAAATGCCATAATATAAATTGAACAAAACCTGCAGACTTTAACACTTTTTTTTTGTAGCTGACCCGCTTCAACCAGACTTTAACTCATAAATTGTGTGGATAGTTCTTGACACTGTCTTTCCCTGATGACTGGCCCATTTGTCATTGTACTTCATTCTGCACATAACAATCTACTCACATATTAATACTCAGCAAGAGAGAAAATGCAGCACAGCACTAATTCTTTGGGAGGTCAACTGAATAGCTGAACCAGAACTCAAAATGTCTGGTGTCAGAAGTCGCTATTCATCCATCTTCTCTGCTGCTATGTCAAGATGGTAACCCAGTGTGTTTAGTAGTGTCAATATATACAGGTGTAGTTGTAATAGTATATCAGCAGACATGCAAAAGGGCTTCTTAAAGCTCCAGTAGAATTTATGGTTGTTTATAATGATAAATGGAATATAGGATTCATAATCTGTTTGGTGTAGAATTACCTGCAACACTGAATCACAACATTGAATATGAAGGCTTACCTTCATATCGACATGGGAGCAGACCCCTCATGACGGCTGCTATGTTACACAGTCAGGTTGATACAGGAGCCCAAAGCAGGCATAATTATTGTGCCCTTTGCATTTTGGTGCAAAGGAATAGTTTTCACCATGTGTCATGCTTAGTTACCACGTTACGGGGTAACATATGTCACGTTATTGAATCCAATCAACATTGTTTGACCTTTACTTTGCAGATCAAGCATTCAGCACAGTCAGAACTTTTCCATTTATTAATCCTACTAGTTCAACCGATAATTTGCACCATGTTCTACCAAAATTGGAACAACTTTAACTTTTGACCCCTGTACAAACTGAAATTGACCTTTGTCTTGCTGTTTTTACCCCATAACTCCATAATATTCAGTCACAGATAGTCCCAACTATACCTTTTTGGAGCATTTATGATCAGACAAATAATGTGGTATAGTTTTCAATATGACTGGAGCATCTTTTTAATTTTGGCCCCTGTGTAATTCGTCAATTGACCCCTACCTGGCTCCCTGTTGAAGATTCAAATGGCCAATCGGTGTTTTCAAAAGAGTAATGTCTAAGGAGTATTTGTGCCAAACTTGGTGCTTATATGACCTTTTGCAGGGTTGTTTTTAGCTGTCTGCTGCACTACAGGAGCTCAAATACTTTTTTCCCATTTCATTAAAATCCAAAGACGAAGGCTCAGTTTTTTTTCTTTTTCTCTATAAAGAAGGAAAAGGAAAGACTGTGGCTGCAGCAGTGTTCAGTGATGAATGTTTTGTATTGCTGCAGGAATCCAAGGAGGAACAGCCTGACCTGGGCTGACCAAGCAATCAGAGAGGGCAGCCAGGAAGTGGCTGAGTGACCTGAGGGTGCGGCGGGTTCAGTCCAGCAGAATCTGGTCTCACAATACCACCACCACCCCATAAGGACATTTGGAAAAGTTCCTTTAAAAAAAAAAAAAAAAAAGGGCTTTTTGGCATATTTTTTAATGATCTGCGAAAAAAAAATTTTTTGTGTGCAATTTCCCCAAATTAATACAATGTAACTGAGTACTGCAGAGTTTTCTTGAACTGTTGCAGCATTTCTAATGAAGCACTTTATGGCTTCATTCCAGATTTTTTTGGTTGCTTGTGTTTTCAATGGGGGTTGATTTGTCACACATTTTACACCGGATGCTGTTGCTCATGTAACTCCAGGTGTAGACAGAGAATGGGGAAAAGGTTACAAAATTACATTACAAAAATCTGTTATGTTCAGGTGTGACTGGAAGACGAACCCAGAAGCAGAAATGAGCAGTTAACACGGATTTATTGCTCGGAATATGACAGAGTACAGAATATGCAAAATAAACTAGGCTGCCTAGCCGAGTGGAGACCGGTCCGTTGAACGGTGGAACAAGGGAGTCCACAGTCCAGACGACTTCAGTCCCAGTGGTTGGATCCGGAGCCAGGTGGCCGCCTGCAAGCTGTCGACGAGGCTGAGGAAGATACAACCCCTGGCAAAAGTTATGGAATCACCGGCCTCAGAGGATGTTCATTCAGTTGTTTAATTTTGTAGAAAAAAAGCAGATCACAGACATGACACAAAACTAAAGTCATTTCAAATGGAAAATTTCTGGCTTTAAGAAACACTATAAGAAATCAAGAAAAAAAGATTGTGGCAGTCAGTAACGGTTACTTTTTTAGACCAAGCAGAGGAAAAAAATATGGAATCACTCAATTCTGAGGAAAAAATTATGGAATCACCCTGTAAATTTTCATCCCCCAAATTAACACCTGCATCAAATCAGATCTGCTCATTGACATTGACCCTATGCCATGACATTGACCCTATGTGTCTTTTTGCAAGGAATGTTTTTGCAGTTTTTGCTCTATGGCAAGATGCATTATCATCTTGAAAAATGATTTCATCATCCCCAAACATCCTTTCAATTGTCCAAAATATCAACATAAACTTGTGCAGCATTTATTGATGATGTAATGACAGCCATCTCCCCAGTGCCTTTACCTGACATGCAGCCCCATATCATCAATGACTGTGGAAATTTACATGTTCTCTTCAGGCAGTCATCTTTATAAATCTCATTGGAACGGCACCAAACAAAAGTTCCAGTTATCCACAGTCCACAATTGCTTTTCCTTAGCCCATTGTAACCTTGTTTTTTTCTGTTTAGGTGTTAATGATGCCTTTCGTTTAGCTTTTCTGTATGTAAATCCCATTTCCTTTAGGTGGTTTCTTACAGTTCGGTCACAGACGTTGACTCCAGTTTCCTCCCATTCGTTCCTCATTTGTTTTGTTGTACATTTTTCGATTTTTGAGACATATTGCTTTAAGTTTTCTGTCTTGACGTTTTGATGTCTTCCTTGGTCTACCAGTATGTTTGCCTTTAACAACCTTCCCATGTTGTTTGTATTTGGTCCAGAGTTTAGACACAGCTGACTGTGAACAACCAACATCTTTTGCAACACTGCGTGATGATTTACTCTCTTTTAAGAGTTTGCTAATCCTCTCCTTTGTTTCAATTGACATCTCTCGTGTTGGAGCCATGATTCATGTCAGTCCACTTGGTGCAACAGCTCTCCAAGGTGTGTTCAGTCCTTTTTAGATGCAGACTAACGAGCAGATCTGATTTGATGCAGGTGTTAGTTTTGGGGATGAAAATTTACAGGGTGATTCCATAATTTTTCCTCAGAATTGAGTGATTCCATATTTTTTTCCTCTGCTTGGTCTAAAAAAGTAACCGTTACTGACTGCAACAATCTTTTTTCTTGATTTCTTATAGTGTTTCTTAAAGCCAGAAAGTTGCCATTTGAAATGACTTTAGTTTTGTGTCATGTCTGTGATCTGCTTTTTTTCTACAAAATTAAACAACTGAATGAACATCCTCTGAGGCCGGTGATTCCATAATTTTTGCCAGGGGTTGTATAAGCAAAGGAGCCAGGCTTACCGTGGGAGGTTTGCAGAGTTTCTGGTGAGGATGGAGTGCAAAGCCAGGGTTCATATACAGATGCTGATGAAATGTGGAACAGGTGTGTCGATCAAGTTGAGGCGCGCCAGCTGTGCAGAAAAGAGGGAGAAACCAGCAGCAACAGGAAAACAGAGCAGGCAGCCCACAACAAAAATCATTTGTAAAATTTCACTGTTCAGTATCAGTATTTACCAGTCAGTTTCAAGTTTCACACATTTGATTTTAATGGCACACTATAATGAACTGAAGCCAGTGGCAACCTCTAAAGACATGTTTTTTAATGCTCGTTTTCAGGTCTATATTGTGTAAATTGGTTACCAGTAACATATTATTAGCATTGGTGTACTTTCTATTAAACAATAACGCACTCTCTTATTGCTAAATTTGCAATTAGATTTCATTTGACAGCATTCAAAAGTCCAGTATATTGGTGGAACTGGTCACATGTAATTATTTAAGAAAAAGGATATTTTAAGAAAGGTCTAACCAGCCTGATTGCCCTCTGTCAAACATGGATGCATGAAAATGAATGTGCATGTGTTCAGTCCCATTGCAGACAATGTGCTAGCTTGTTAAGCACAAATTTGAAGAAAGCGTGCAGAATGAAAGCACTAGGTCAGATCTACGAAATTAACACACTCAAGAGTAAAAACACAACCTTTACAATAACCTTCAGAAAGTGTGTAGTGCAGAAAACAGTACACTACATTACTGCTCTTGTAATGCCATATGTCAAATTTCTTGATGTACTTTCGGTTACTTCATTTTAACACTTGGGGTCACCAAAACCAGTCAGAGATGGTTTTACAAACGTTTTTACACCGGATGCCCTTCTTGACACAACTCTACATTACTTGGAAAGCAGGCAGAGGAGGTCTTGAACAGGGAACCTTCTGCTTTCGAAACAAGCTTGGCCATCACGCCACCTTATATCAAATTTCTTGATGAATATAATAAAACAGTATCTCAGAGAGGACTCCAAAGTTGAACACCGTTTGCATTTGCTTTGAACGTTTCAGTGTGATAACAGCGACATTTTGCAAATAATTGCTTTTGGAAGAAATTTAGCTCTGGACCGTCTTGGGTGGTGGGGTGTCTTGAGGAGAATATCCTACAAACCTCCATCAGTGATGTGTGCTGGCCACTTGAGGATGCATGCACCTCTAAGGCTTCCTTCTTTCTCAAATATTTTCAGCCCCTTAGTTACTTTTTGTATTTTCATGTTAATGGCTTTCATTGACTATCTGTTGTGCACAACTTTTGCATTACTCTGGAATATTAACGTGCTTTTAATAAATTTGGTTGAACTTGGTCATAACTGGCCATTGAGCCCACTCCTGCAATATGCCTCCAGCTCCCCAAATGACATGCACAGAGGGGCCACTACGGTGGCACACATAAAGATGTTACTGTGTGAGCAGTTGACCAGCTCACTTACTCAGCAGCCCACCGGTATTTGTTCCAGTATACCATATATGCAGGACGTGGATACACCATATTTTGTTTCAAACTGACCTCAGCATGAAGCCTGAGTGCAGATTTTTCATATCCAAAACTGCAGGCTCCCACATTAGTTTGCATTGTTGTTATTGTGTTTGTGGCTGCTTGTCTGCTGCCACGCTGATGTGGATATTATTAGAAACCTTACGAACAAGCTTGACCTTTATGTTTGACAGTGATCTATATAATAAACACAGACAGATCGCAAATGATTCTGTGTAAAATGTGCCTCTGCTAAACACTGATTGGTTCAGTCATTCATTATGTAAACCAACACGTTAATGTGACGTGTGTCGTGTGTTGGTGTTTACAGATAAATGTGCTTTTGTAAAATATTCCATTTTTTATTTGTAAAAACAGGCATTTTTTATGGAGCCCTGGAAGTGTCATTGCAAAATGTTTTGCATGTGGAGAGAATGTATGCACGTTTTATGATGTTGTGCGCACGTTTTATGATGTTGTGCGCACGTTTTATTATATTGTAAAACGTGCACTCAGTATTGTCTTGACACATAAATGTTGGCTATTCGCCCTATTGACGTTTCAAATCCCACAAAACCTCAGAGAGGTCGCCGCGCTGCGAGGTCTCAGTAACATTGAGAACTGCATTGAGACACTCTGACTACGCTGCTCTTTAACTGCTGCACAAAGACAACACCATTAACATTGCAACATAAAACTATTTTTATATTGTGCCTAAAACTCTCATGAATATATTCTCTGGGTTTATAGACATATTTATATAATCTATATATTTGAAAGAAATAAACTTGGTGGTATTAATGGATTCTGAAACCTCTGAGGCTGCAGTTACTTTAAAAGAACTGCTCTGCTGCCCTCTTGTGACTGGAGGTGTGACATGCTTCTCTATACGTGGAAAGAGAAGACATTTTTTCAAGATAGAGGGAGACAGTGAACAAACTTTAATGTTGCATCAGTGTTTGTTATGGTGAAACTCTGCCAGTAATGCAGCACATTGGTGTTGCAGCATCCACCACACTACGGAACTGACCCAGTCCTGATTGGCAACCTCCCAGAAAGACCTTTTCCAGTTGCCGGTGCACTCAGCATCAAGGCAGCCACACTCTGGTTCATGCACTGGAAAAGGGAACCACCATGCCATAGTGTTGTAGTCAATGCTCACTCAAGATGCAAGTGGTACACTGAGTGCCAGTAACTAACTGATGTTTTGAAACAAACACATTTAAGTAGTACCCAATATTCCCCTGGCAAGACATAGTACCAAAGCTATCCAGTTGGGGCTTTGTCTTGCAACCATACCGTAAGACAGGAAACATAAGGACTCTAATAACATGGATTTATGTTCTCCTGTAAAGGTATCGGCATTGCTAAACACCTCTGCAGAGATCTTGTATCTCCTTAAGCTCTTCCCAGGTGTCTCTTAATTCTGAAGTCCTGAGATCCCAGAGACATGAAGTTCTCTGCTGAGATAATGGCGTCTTGTCATTGTCAGGTCATGTTCTTTTAGGAGCGTTTTCCCTGCTTCCTTCAGGATGCTGTTAAGCTTCCCCAGAGGGTAGAACCAACCAGTTTTTAAAGTTGTTTATCCCTTCACCGATTCGACTTTTAAATTCTCTGAAGGTCTGCCATGTTTTTATTTGTTTATTTATTCTTGCTGTTCATTTTAACTCCTTAAGTCTGTTTTTATTTGTTGTTATGTGTTGTTATGTTATTGTATTTTTTTAATAGACTACTCAAATGAAATTGCCCCTTGTGTGATTAATAAAGTTGTTGATTGATCTCTTAAAAAAAAAAAAAAAATTACAAAAATGTTACTTTCCAACTACTTATGGACCTGATTGCACATAGTCATTAATAAGAAATTAAATAATTTAAAGAGAAAACATGAGAATGCACTACATCAACAGGAATGATGATGTAAAAAAAAGGCCTTACATCAAAGATGTACAAAGCAATGATCGTTAGAAATGAAACCGTAATGAGTGTGAGAAGTCTGTTTTTATGTGTTGTTATATGTCATTATGTTATTGTTATTGTTATTATGTTATTGTATTTTTTTTAATGACGAAGACGACGAAGAAGAGGAGGAGAACGTTTCCACAAACAGTGGGAGAAGAAGAAGAAGAAAACGAGAAGGGTGGAAATGAGAGTGGGACTTTGAATGTTGGTAATATGACTGGTAAAGGGAGAGAGCTGGCTGATATGATGGAGAGGAGAAAGGTCGACATATTTGGCCTCATTTATCAACACTGCATAAAAACAGGCGCAGATCTGAGCACATAATTGGTCTTACGACAAGACACGTGTGATTAATGAAACATTCGTATCTGACCAATCACAGCGTACGAATGATCGGCTCTTAAAAATAACCGGCTCTTATAAATGCGGTGGCTGAATTTAATTGTCATTAGCATGTTACGCCCTTAAATATTCATGGTTCAGAAGCCTCGCCCACTGAGCTCAACATGCAGAGAATCAAATCAAATCAATTTAATTTATATGGCGCCAAATCACAACAAACAGTTGCCCCAAGGCGCTTCATATTGCAAGGCAAAAGCCATACAATAATCACAGAAAAACCCCAACGGTCAAAACGACCCCCAATGAGCAAGCACTTGGCGACAGTGGGAAGGAAAAACTCCCTTTTAACAGGAAGAAACCTCCAGCAGAACAAGGCTCAGGGAGGGGCAGTCTTCTGCTGGGACTGGTTGGGACTGAGGGAGAGAACCAGGGAAAAGACATGCTGTGGAGGGGAGCAGAGATCAATAATTAATGATTTAATGCAGAGTGGTGCATACAGAGCAAAAAGAGGTGAATAAAAAGAAACAGTGCATCATGGGAACCCCCCAGCAGTCTAAGTCTATAGCAGCATAACTAAGGGATGGTTCAGGGTCACCTGATCCAACCCTAACTATAAGCTTTAGCAAAAAGGAAAGTTTTAAGCCTAATCTTAAAAGTAGAGAGGGTGTCTGTCTCCCTGATCTGAATTGGGAGCTGGTTCCACAGGAGAGGAGCCTGAAATTTTAACATCCACACAGATGCTGAGAATGACAGCCTCAACACTGCATTTAATCTATTATTAGACTCTATTGGCTTTGCTCAAAAAGTAAATGAGTCCACCCACCACTTTAATCATATCTTAGATCTTGTTCTGACTTATGGTATGGAAATAGAAGACTTAACAGTATTCCCTGAAAACTCCCTTCTGTCTGATCATTTCTTAATAACATTTACATTTACTCTGATGGACTACCCAGCAGTAGGGAATAAGTTTCATTACACTAGAAGTCTTTCAGAAAGCGCTGTAACTAGGTTTAAGGATATGATTCCTTCTTTATGTTCTCTAATGCCATATACCAACACAGTGCAGAGTAGCTACCTAAACTCTGTAAGTGAGATAGAGTATCTCGTCAATAGTTTTACATCCTCATTGAAGACAACTTTGGATGCTGTAGCTCCTCTGAAAAAGAGAGCTTTAAATCAGAAGTGCCTGACTCCGTGGTATAACTCACAAACTCGTAGCTTAAAGCAGATAACCCGTAAGTTGGAGAGGAAATGGCGTCTCACTAATTTAGAAGAACTTCACTTAGCCTGGAAAAAGAGTCTGTTGCTCTATAAAAAAGCCCTCCGTAAAGCTAGGACATCTTTCTACTCATCACTAATTGAAGAAAATAAGAACAACCCCAGGTTTCTTTTCAGCACTGTAGCCAGGCTGACAAAGAGTCAGAGCTCTATTGAGCTGAGTATTCCATTAACTTTAACTAGTAATGACTTCATGACTTTCTTTGCTAACAAAATTTTAACTATTAGAGAAAAAATTACTCATAACCATCCCAAAGACGTATCGTTATCTTTGGCTGCTTTCAGTGATGCCGGTATTTGGTTAGACTCTTTCTCTCCGATTGTTCTGTCTGAGTTATTTTCATTAGTTACTTCATCCAAACCATCAACATGTTTATTAGACCCCATTCCTACCAGGCTGCTCAAGGAAGCCCTACCATTATTTAATGCTTCGATCTTAAATATGATCAATCTATCTATGTTAGTTGGCTATGTACCACAGGCTTTTAAGGTGGCAGTAATTAAACCATTACTTAAAAAGCCATCACTTGACCCAGCTATCTTAGCTAATTATAGGCCAATCTCCAACCTTCCTTTTCTCTCAAAAATTCTTGAAAGGGTAGTTGTAAAACAGCTAACTGATCATCTGCAGAGGAATGGTCTATTTGAAGAGTTTCAGTCAGGTTTTAGAATTCATCATAGTACAGAAACAGCATTAGTGAAGGTTACAAATGATCTTCTTATGGCCTCGGACAGTGGACTCATCTCTGTACTTGTTCTGTTAGACCTCAGTGCTGCTTTTGATACTGTTGACCATAAAATTTTATTACAGAGATTAGAGCATGCCATAGGTATTAAAGGCACTGTGCTGCGGTGTTTTGAATCATATTTGTCTAATAGATTACAATTTGTTCATGTAAATGGGGAAACTTCTTCACAGACTAAAGTTAATTATGGAGTGCCACAAGGTTCTGTGCTAGGACCAATTTTATTCACTTTATACATGCTTCCCTTAGGCAGTATTATTAGACGGTATTGCTTAAATTTTCATTGTTACGCAGATGATACCCAGCTTTATCTATCCATGAAGCCAGAGGACACACACCAATTAGCTAAACTGCAGGATTGTCTTACAGACATAAAGACATGGATGACCTCTAATTTCCTGCTTTTAAACTCAGATAAAACTGAAGTTATTGTACTTGGCCCCACAAATCTTAGAAACATGGTGTCTAACCAGATCCTTACTCTGGATGGCATTACCCTGACCTCTAGTAATACTGTGAGAAATCTTGGAGTCATTTTTGATCAGGATATGTCATTCAAAGCGCATATTAAACAAATATGTAGGACTGCTTTTTTGCATTTACGCAATATCTCTAAAATCAGAAAGGTCTTGTCTCAGAGTGATGCTGAAAAACTAATTCATGCATTTATTTCCTCTAGGCTGGACTATTGTAATTCATTATTATCAGGTTGTCCTAAATGTTCCCTAAAAAGCCTTCAGTTAATTCAAAATGCTGCAGCTAGAGTACTGACGGGGACTAGAAGGAGAGAGCATATCTCACCCATATTGGCCTCTCTTCATTGGCTTCCTGTTAATTCTAGAATAGAATTTAAAATTCTTCTTCTTACTTATAAGGTTTTGAATAATCAGGTCCCATCTTATCTTAGGGACCTCGTAGTACCATATCACCCCAATAGAGCGCTTCGCTCTCAGACTGCAGGCTTACTTGTAGTTCCTAGGGTTTGTAAGAGTAGAATGGGAGGCAGAGCCTTCAGCTTTCAGGCTCCTCTCCTGTGGAACCAGCTCCCAATTCAGATCAGGGAGACAGACACCCTCTCTACTTTTAAGATTAGGCTTAAAACTTTCCTTTTTGCTAAAGCTTATAGTTAGGGCTGGATCAGGTGACCCTGAACCATCCCTTAGTTATGCTGCTATAGACGTAGACTGCTGGGGGGTTCCCATGATGCATTGTTTCTTTCTCTTTTTGCTCTGTATGCACCACTCTGCATTTAATCATTAGTGATCAATCTCTGCTCCCCTCCACAGCATGTCTTTTTCCTGGTTCTCTCCCTCAGCCCCAACCAGTCCCAGCAGAAGACTGCCCCTCCCTGAGCCTGGTTCTGCTGGAGGTTTCTTCCTGTTAAAAGGGAGTTTTTCCTTCCCACTGTAGCCAAGTGCTTGCTCACAGGGGGTCGTTTTGACCGTTGGGGTTTTACATAATTATTGTATGGCCTTGCCTTGCAATATAAAGCGCCTTGGGGCAACTGTTTGTTGTGATTTGGCGCTATATAAAAAAATTGATTGATTGATTGATTGAAAGCTGAAGGCTCTGCCTCCCATTCTACTCTTACAAACCCTAGGAACTACAAGTAAGCCTGCAGTCTGAGAGCGAAGCGCTCTATTGGGGTGATGGTACTACAAGGTCCCTAAGATAAGATGGGACCTGATTATTCAAAACCTTATAAGTAAGAAGAAGAATTTTAAATTCTATTCTAGAATTAACAGGAAGCCAATGAAGAGAGGCCAATATGGGTGAGATATGCTCTCTCCTTCTAGTCCCCGTTAGTACTCTAGCTGCAGCATTTTGAATTAACTGAAGGCTTTTTAGGGAACTTTTAGGACAACCTGATAATAATGAATTACAATAGTCCAGCCTAGAGGAAATAAATGCATGAATTAGTTTTTCAGCATCACTCTGAGACAAGACCTTTCTAATTTTAAAGATATTGCGTAAATGCAAAAAAGCAGTCCTACATATTTGTTTAATATGCGCTTTGAATGACATATCCTGATCAAAAATGACTCCAAGATTTCTCACAGTATTACTAGAGGTCAGGGTAATGCCATCCAGAGTAAGGATCTGATTAGACACCATGTTTCTAAGATTTGTGGGGCCAAGTACAATAACTTCAGTTTATCTGAGTTTAAAAGCAGGAAATTAGAGGTCATCCATGTCTTTATGTCTGTAAGACAATCCTGCAGTTTAGCTAATTGGTGTGTGTCCTCTGGCTTCATGGATAGATAAAGCTGGGTATCATCTGCGTAACAATGAAAATTTAAGCAATACCGTCTAATAATACTGCCTAAGGGAAGCATGTATAAAGTGAATAAAATTGGTCCTAGCACAGAACCTTGTGGAACTCCATAATTAACTTTAGTCTGTGAAGAAGATTCCCCATTTACATGAACAAATTGTAATCTATTAGACAAATATGATTCAAACCACCGCAGCGCAGTGCCTTTAATACCTATGGCATGCTCTAATCTCTGTAATAAAATTTTATTATCAACAGTATCAAAAGCAGCACTGAGGTCTGACAGAACAAGCACAGAGATGAGTCCACTGTCCGAGGCCATAAGAAGATCATTTGTAACCTTCACTAATGCTGTTTCTGTACTATGATGAATTCTAAAACCTGACTGAAACTCTTCAAATAGACCATTCATCTGCAGATGATCAGTTAGCTGTTTTACAACTACCCTTTCAAGAATTTTTGAGAGAAAAGGAAGGTTGGAGATTGGCCTATAATTAGCTAAGATAGCTGAGTCAAGTGATGGCCTTTTAAGTAATGGTTTAATTACTGCCACCTTAAAAGCCTGTGGTACATAGCCAACTAATAAAGATAGATTGATCATATTTAAGATCAAAGCATTAATTAATGGTAGGGCTTCCTTGAGCAGCCTGGTAGGAATGGGGTCTAATAAACATGTTGATGGTTTGGATGAAGTAACTAATGAAAATGACTCAGACAGAACAATCGGAGAGAAAGAGTCTAACCAAATACCGGCATCACTGAAAGCAGCCAAAGATAACGATACGTCTTTGGGATGGTTATGAGTAATTTTTTCTCTAATAGTTAAAATTTTGTTAGCAAAGAAAGTCATGAAGTCATTACTAGTTAAAGTTAATGGAATACTCAGCTCAATACAGCTCTGACTCTTTGTCAGCCTGGCTACAGTGCTGAAAGGAAACCTGGGGTTGTTCTTATTTTCTTCAATTAGTGATGAGTAGAAAGATGTCCTAGCTTTACGGAGGGCTTTTTTTATAGAGCAACAGACTCTTTTTCCAGGCTAAGTGGAGATCTTCTAAATTAGTGAGACGCCATTTCCTCTCCAACTTACGGGTTATCTGCTTTAAGCTACGAGTTTGTGAGTTATACCACGGAGTCAGGCACTTCTGATTTAAAGCTCTCTTTTTCAGAGGAGCTACAGCATCCAAAGTTGTCTTCAATGAGGATGTAAAACTATTAACGAGATACTCTATCTCACTTACAGAGTTTAGGTAGCTACTCTGCACTGTGTTGTTATATGGCATTAGAGAACATAAAGAAGGAATCATATCCTTAAACCTAGTTACAGCGCTTTCTGAAAGACTTCTAGTGTAATGAAACTTATTCCCCACTGCTGGGTAGTCCATCAGAGTAAATGTAAATGTTATTAAGAAATGATCAGACAGAAGGGAGTTTTCAGGGAATACTGTTAAGTCTTCTATTTCCATACCATAAGTCAGAACAAGATCTAAGATATGATTAAAGTGGTGGGTGGACTCATTTACATTTTGAGCAAAGCCAATAGAGTCTAATAATAGATTAAATGCAGTGTTGAGGCTGTCATTCTCAGCATCTGTGTGGATGTTAAAATCGCCCACTATAATTATCTTATCTAAACTAAGCACTAAGTCAAACAAAAGGTCTGAAAATTCACAGAGAAACTCACAGTAACGACCAGGTGGACGATAGATAATAACAAATAAAACTGGTTTTTGGGACTTCCAATTTGGATGGACAAGACTAAGAGTCAAGCTTTCAAATGAATTAAAGCTCTGTCTGGGTCTTTGATTAATTAATAAGCTGGAAGATTGCTGCTAATCCTCCTCCTCGACCCGTGCTTCGAGCATTCTGACAGTTAGTGTGACTCGGGGGTGTTGACTCATTTAAACTAACATATTCATCCTGCTGTAACCAGGTTTCTGTAAGGCAGAATAAATCAATATGTTGATCAATTATTATATCATTTACCAACAGGGACTTAGAAGAGAGAGACCTAATGTTTAATAGACCACATTTAACTGTTTTAGTCTGTGGTGCAGTTGAAGGTGCTATATTATTTTTTCTTTTTGAATTTTTATGCTTAAATTGATTTTTGCTGGTTATTGGTGGTCTGGGAGCAGGCACCGTCTCTACAGGGATGGGGTAATGAGGGGATGGCAGGGGGAGAGAAGCTGCAGAGAGGTGTGTAAGACTACAACTCTGCTTCCTGGTCCCAACCCTGGATAGTCACGGTTTGGAGGATTTAAGAAAATTGGCCAGATTTCTAGAAATGAGAGCTGCTCCATCCAAAGTGGGATGGATGCCGTCTCTCCTAACAAGACCAGGTTTTCCCCAGAAGCTTTGCCAATTATCTATGAAGCCCACCTCATTTTTTGGACACCACTCAGACAGCCAGCAATTCAAGGAGAACATGCGGCTAAACATGTCACTCCCGGTCCGATTGGGGAGGGGCCCAGAGAAAACTACAGAGTCCGACATTGTTTTTGCAAAGTTACACACCGATTCAATGTTAATTTTAGTGACCTCCAATTGGTGTAACCGGGTGTCATTACTGCCGACGTGAATTACAATCTTACCAAATTTAAGAGAAGAAGCACTGGGAAGAAGAAAAACTTTTCGAAGATGGAAATCGGCATCCTAACATCGGAGGTGGAGAGAAACAAACTTGTACTTTTTGGCAGTCTGAAAAGTGGAGTCAAAGGTGCTCATAAAAATGCCGTGTGGAAGAGTGCAACGGAGGCGGTCAACAGCGTTGCTGCAGAGGAACGGACTCTGGCTGAGGTTTGAAGAATTCTTTGACTTAACCTATGCCTAATGATTTTGGTCATTTGATTTTGATTTGGCCCTTTTTCAGGTGATTTTTCATTCGTGCGAGAATTTTTTGGACCGAGTTTCAGGTTAATCGCACGTCCTGCATCGTGTAGTGTACATGGAGTAACAAGCTGCGTTTAACATCTCACGACCACCTCCTGATCGCCGACCATATGGTCGAATGAAAGTCAAACCTGTTTGATATTATTCTGGTAGGCCGTCATGAGGTTATATCCTGCTGCTGAGGGGCTACAAGCGTCCAACTGCTCACACTGTACATGTGCAAACACTGCAGAGCTGTCTTGTAATGTTATTTTTTTGTTGTTGTTTTGTTTTGTTTTTAAACTTAATTTGTAAAAAAAAAAAAAAAAAAAAAAAAAAAAAAAAAAAAGCCATTTGCAAAGCCAAAAAGTTGATTTGACCACCATCTGATATAACTGGGGTCAAAATAAATAGAACACTGCCATCTACTGGTGTCCAGATGCTTAGTACTTTTGTATTTTTTATTTTACAAAGGAAGCAGTATCATTAAAAACGTGGGCTTTTTTAAATTAATTTTGTTTAATCCAGTTTAAGAATCTGTTTTGATTTGTTCTGAATATGTGGCTGCTTATGCTTGGATGACAGCTGAGGTTTGTTTTATAATTATTTTCAGACTCAGACAGATTTTGTAGTGCTGCGCTGCAAATCCACAGACTCAGATTTGTGTACACGAGCTCAGACCAGACGTGAGCTCTGTCGTGAGATTCGTCTTAGCCTCCGTTCACGTCCAAATTGATAAATACCGAAGTTTGCGAAAAAATGGTCCAATGCACGTTTTCTGCCATTCGTTCGTTAGATAAATGAGGCCCATTGTGTGTGCAAGAGACCAAGTGGAAGGGAAATAAGAGCAGGAGCATCGGCGGTGGGTACAAGTTAAAAGTGTGTTGGAGGTAAAACGAGTGTCTGACAGGGTGTGAAGTTGGAAATTGAAGGGGTGATGATGTATATCATTAGTGCATATGCCCCACAGGTAGGTTGTGAGATGAAGGAGAAAAAAGATTTCTGGAGTGTGTTAGATGAGGTGGTGGAGAGTGTGCCCAAGCATGAAAGAGTGGTGATAGGAGCGGACTTCAATGGGCATGTCGATGAAGGGAACAGAGGTGATGAGGAAGTAATGGGTAGATATGGTATCAAGGATAGGAATGGGGAAGGACAGATGGTTGTTTATTTTGCAAAAAGGATGGAAATGGCTGTGGTGAATACCTACTTTAAGAAAAGGGAGTAGCACAGGGTAACATATAAGAGTGGAGGAAGGTGCACACAGGTGGACTACATTCTTTATAGGAGATGCAAGCTAAAAGAAATCAGAGACTGTAAGGTGGTGACAGGAGAGAGTGTCGTTAGACAGCATAGGATGGTTGTTTGTAGGATGACTTTAGAGGTAAAGAAGAAGAAAAAGAGAGTGAGAGCTCAACAAAGGATCAGATGGTGGAAGCTGAAGGAGGAAGACGTGTGAAATTTAGCGAGCAGGTGAGAGAAACACTGGTTGGAGGGGAAGTGATTTTGGACAACTGGAAAAGTACTGCAGATGTGGTGAGGGAGACAGCTAGGACAGTACTGGGTATGACATCTGGACAGTGGAAGGAAGACAAGGAGACTTGGTGGTGGAATGAATAGGTCAGGGAAGCATAAGGACAAAGAGGTTGGCGAAAAAGTTTTGGGATAGGCGTAAGGTGAAAGGAGAAGTGGCAAAAGCAAAGGAAAAGACATATTGCGAGCTGTACAAGAAGTTGAATAGTAAGGAAGGAGAAAAGGACTTGTACTGATTGGCCAGACAAAGGGACAGAGCTGGAAAGGATGTGCAGCAGGTTAGAGTGGTAAAAGATGCACATGGTAATATGCTGACAAGTGAGGAGTGTGTGCTCAGAAGGTGGAGGGAATATTTTGAAGAGCTGATGAATAAAGAAAATGAGCGAGAGAAAAGGCTGGATGATGTGGTGAAAGTAAATCAGGAAGTACAAGAGATTAGTAAGGAAGAAGTGAGGGCTGCTATGAAGCGGATGAAGAGTGGAAAGGCAGCTGGTCCAGATGACATTCCAGTGGAGGCATGGAAATGTCTAGGAGAGACGGCAGTAGAGTTTCTAACCAGATTATTTAATAAAATCTTGGAAAGTGAGAGGATGCCTGAGGAGTGGAGACAAAGTGTGCTGGTTCCTATTTTCAAAAACAAGGGTGATGTGCAGAGCTGCAGTAACTACAGAGGCATAAAGTTGATCAGCCACAGCATGAAGTTATGGGAAAGAGTAGTAGAAGCTAGGCTTAGAAAACAGGTGAAGATCCGTGAGCAGCAATATGGTTTCATGCCGAGAAAGAGCACTACAGATGCAATGTTTGCTCCGAGAATACTGTTGGAGAAGTACAGAGAAGGCTAGAAAGAGTTACATTGTGTGTTTGTGGACTTAGAAAAAGCTTATGATAGGGTGCCAAGAGAAGAGCTGTGGTATTGTATGAGGAAGTCTGGAGTGGCAGAGAAATATGTTAGGGTAGTGCAGGACATGTACAAGAATAGTGTGACAGCGGTGAGATGAGCAGTCAGAATGACAGACTCATTCAAGGTGAAGGTGGGATTACACCAAGGATCAGTTCTGAGCCCTTTCTTGTTTGCAGTGGTTATGGACAGGTTGACGGATGAGATCAGACAGGAATCCCCATGGACTATGATGTTTGCAGATGACATTGTGATCTGTAGTGAGAGTAGAGAGCAAGTTGAGTCTATTCTGGAGAGGTGGAGATATGCTTTAGAGAGAAGGGGAATGAAAGTCAGTAGAAGCAAGACTGAGTACATGTGTGTGAATGGGAGGGAGCCCAGTGGAATAGTGCAGTTACAAGGAGTAGAAGTGGCAAAAGTAGATGGGTTTAAATATTTGGGGTCAACTGTTCAAAGTAATGGAGAGTGTGGTAGAGAGGTGAGGAAGAGAGTGCAGGCAGGGTGGAGTGGGTGGAGTGGGTGGAGAAAGGTGGCAGGAGTGATTTGTGACTGAAGAATATTAGCAAGAGTGAAGGGGAAAGTTTACAAGACAGTAGTGAGACCAGCTATTTTGTATGGGTTAGAGACAGTGTTTTTTTTTTTTTTTTTTTTGCCAGCTTGCACTTGGCCGAGACGGACGCATTTTTCTCTTCTCCCTCCCTCCTTATCTTTCCTGCTTCTGTGACGTGTTGTCTGTGAGGCTGCAGCTTTGCTCTTCTGGAAAACGACAACAATGGATCTGTTAAAGTGGTCTCTGAACGCAATTGACACTATTTTTTCCACAAGACATTCGGGGGCGGAGGACCCGACCTGTCCTGCCGGGACGCATGTGATGGGTTACATGATGGACTCATGGAGGAGATGGCAGGTCATGTGCCTTTACACGCTTTCTGTGGAGGACGTCGAAGATGTGTATATATTTGGCTTGGTGGTGACCGGCTTTCTGCTGTGTGGAGCGGGCATGGCACTGGTTTACCGGAAAATTAAGAAAGTGGAAGCAGCATTAATTGGGCCGTCCAGGCTGCCCTACATGATTGATTCGATTGGGAAGGCAGTGGCTGCGCAGTCGGCGGTTGTTAACCGCATGCTGGAAAACATCTCGCAGCTCTGGAAACCCGCTTTGACTGTCAGTAAAGACCACATCCTACAATTCAGATGTATTGAGAGCCACTCTGTTCTCAGAACTGTGGAATCTTTCAAGCGTCTGCTAATCTGGATATTCATTTGGCTTCCCCAAACACAGCTGCACTTCAAGGCCGCTGTGATAAAAAAAACCTCCTCAAGAAGATCAACACTTAAGCCTCGCTCCCTGGTCATCCCCCTCCCCTCAGCTTCTCCAGCTCTGACGTTGACTGTGGACAGTGGACTGCTCAGGGCTGAGCCCCTCCCCCTTCCAGGATTGTCGGACAAGGCCGTTGACGGCGCCTAAAAGGCTGCTTCCGGAGTGTTCTGATAAACTGGACCTTCAAATCTTGGTTGTCGTCCTGCGTCTTTGTTTGTCTGTGTGATTATTGTTTTTCTGTGCTGATGGGGTTTTTTTCCTCATTGCTGCTGTGTAACGCAGCAGCTATGAGGGTTTTTTTTTCTCTTTCTTCCCTCGTGTGTGCTTTTTATATGTGTTTATGTACCGGGCCGGCCTATGTGTGTTGTGTGTTATGTGTGTGTCGTTTGTTATGGGTCGGTCTTGGTTTGCTCAGCCCTGCTGTTGACCAAGGCAGGGATGTACATCTGGAGCTGGTCCCCGGGCGCCTAATGGTGACTTCTGCTCCTAACTGGCAATTAGGATGGGTTAAATGCAGTAGACACATTTCATTGTGCAGGGAACATGTTCTTTTGTGCATATGACAATAAAATTCTTTTGAATCCTTTGAATCCTTGAATGCTATTAACAAAAAGACAGGAGGAAGAACTGAAGGTGGCAGAGCTGAAGATGTTGAGATTCTCTTTGGGAGTGACAAGAATGGACAAGATTAGGAATGAACATATCAGAGGGACAGCTCAGGTGGGACGGTTTGGAGACAAAGTCAGAGAGGTGAGATTGAGATGGTTTGGACATGTGCAGAGAAGGGACCCAGGGTATATAGGGAGAAGGATGCTGAGGATGGAGCCACCAGGCAGGAGGAGAAGAGGGAGGCCAAAGAGGAGGTTTATGGATGTGCTGAAGGAGGACATGCAGGTGGTTGGTGAGACAGAGGAAGATATAGAGGACAAGGTGAGATGCAAACAATTGATCTGCTGTGGCGACCCCTAACGGGAACAGCCAAAAGACAAAGAAGAAGAAATGAAATGAAATTGCCCCTTGTGGGATTAATAAAGTTGTTGATTGATCTCTTAAAAAAAAAAAAAAAAAAATTACAAAATGTTACTTTCCAACTACTTATGGACCTGATTGCACATAGTCATTAATAAGAAATTAAATAATTTAAAGAGAAACCATGAGAATGCACTACATCCACAGGAATGATGATGTAAAAAAAAGGCCTTAAATCAAAAATGTACAAAGAAATGATCGTTAGAAATAAAACTGTAATGAGTGTGAAAACAATGATTTAAAAGTAAGACTAAACAGTGGTGCTTTAATAGTTTTTCTACTTGTTGATGCATTCACATTTCAAAATTATTTTCCCTCAGAATATTACTTTTTCAGTTTACAGTTTTTTTAAATTGCTACAACACATTTCACAAAACTCTCCCCCATTTTCTCAAAATGCTAAACACAACACACATTCCCAAAGCTACATACACAAAACCACACCTTCTCTTTTCAAAACACAAACTGTCAGAACAAAACAGCTGCTCAAAGCCTGCAAAAATGTAAACACTATATGCATCATTACACACTACAACAAAACAACTGAAAACATAATGTTCAGTGTGTGAGAATGTCCTTTTTACGTTTGTTTGCAACTACCAAAGCATAGTATCTGTATCTGAACAGTATCTGTTCTCAAAATATATTACTGTAGAGTGTGTAGCATTCATAGATTGGTGTGTTTCATATGAACAGTATGTAAATCTACAGAGAATACAGTATGTACACTACTGTACTGTATCACAACTCAATGCAAACACTCCAGAGGATCCATTACACACAATACTCATTGAAGACACAATATTCAGGGTGTGATGGTTTTTTCTTTTATTGAACTATACCACACACACACACATCTTTGTGCGGCATCACGTCGTCAAGCTGGATCAGGCCACAGGACGTCATCTACGTCGCAGGCATGATGGTGTGAGTTTGCCTTGCTCTCCCTCCTTGTCCTACTTCTCTCCCTCCTCTTCCTCTAACTCCTCTTCCTCTGATTCTGCCTCTGTCCATTGTGGTACTGTATACATTTGGAACCTTCAGCAAACTGTGCACTCTGAACTGGCTTCTATAGGTATGGTCACATCATTTGCAATAAGTGTCTACAATTCTGAGTCGTTATGTTTAATGAATGAAACCAGATGTGTACATTGTGTTCAGGTTTTGCTGACTGTGGCAACCATTTTGCATCACTTGAGCTGTAAATTGAGAATCTGAGCAGAGTTTTATGCAACTTGTGTTTTAGCAAGGCAAAATGTGTTTAGATTTATGAGAGAAGGAGGACTGCGTTTTGTGAATTGTGTCTTCATGTGAAATGTGTTTATGGTTTTGGCAAATGGGGGCTAGTTTTATTAAATGTGTTTAGAGAACTGGGTTTTGTGTTTTAGTAATTTAAAAAAATTGCATTGAGCTATACCACACACACACACACACACACACACACACACACACACACACACACACACACACACACACACACACACACACACACACACACACACGCACACACACACAAATCATTGTGCGGCATCACGTTGTCAAGCTGGGTCAGGCCACAGGATCTCATCTATGTCGCAGGCATGATGGTGTGAGTTTGCCTTGCTTTCCTTCTTTGGCCTGCTCCTCTCTCTCCTTGGCCTGCTCCTCTCCCTCCTCTGACCCTAACTCCTCTTCCTCTGATTCTATCTGTCCATTGTGGTACTGTATACATTTGGAACCTTCAGCAAACTGTGCACTCTGAACTGGCTTCTATAGGTGTGGTCACATTATTTGCAACAACAATTCTGGGTTATGTTTAATGAATGAAGCCAGGTGTGTACATTGTGTTCAGGGTTTGCTGACCGTGGCAAGCATTTTGCATCACTTGAGCTTTAAATTGAGAATTTGAGTTTTATGCAACTTGTGTTTCAGCAAGGCAAAATGTGTTTAGATTTATGAGAAAAGGAAGACTGTGTTTTGTGAATTGTGTCTTCATGTGAAATGTGTTTATTGTTTTGGCAAATGGGGCCTAGTTTTATTAAATGTTTAGAGAACTGGTCATTTGGTTTAGAGAATTTGGTTTTGTGTTTTAGCAATTAAAAAAAACTGTAAGTACCTGTAACCATATGGTTGCAGGTACCACCCCTGTAAAATTGACATTTTGAGCTCAAACCTGGAAAATGTAATGTTCAACCCCTTTCATGCAGCTGAATATAGTAGCTTGAAGTCATTCATGCTGGTCACATCCTGATAGTCCTGACCCCACAATCTCTCATTTTCTCAGCATCTTTGTGATATACAGTTGTTTTCAAAATGATAGTGTGCTTAAAAAGGTGAATAAAGCTCAAAATCCTTATAATAACTTATATTTTCATTCACACAAATGTACTGGGAACTCTGCATATTCTATTCCCAACCATAACATGAAGACAAATGTATCAGATTTGTTATTTTACAGAAAGTGAAGTAAAAGGAATATTAGGCTGTTAAAAAAACCAGCAGAGGCTGCATTTTTCTTTACACACTCAAACATTTAGTGTATAAACTGAAAAATGCATGAAGATTTATCTTTCCTGTGAATCACTGTGCTAATATTTAGTTGTATAAACACCATTTCTGAGAACTGCTTCACATCTACTTTGCCTGCCAACTTCTGCCACCTTGTGAACAGGTATTTCAGCCCAGGATGACTGGGCGACATTCCACTATTCTTCTGCATTTTTGGTTTTGCCTCAGAAACAGTACTTTTGATGTTTCTGTGTAGGCTCTCAGTTGTCCAGGTGTTTTCCACAGTAGATAAGCTTGAATCTTCAAATGGACTGGGTTGCTTGATGCGAGGACGTTTCGCTTCAAATCGCAGAAGCTTCCTCATCTAAAATTTTTGCTCTGGTAGTCTGACTTCTGTCTTCACTCTTGTAGAGAAGAATAAACAGAAGCCACAAAAGCTGGAGTTTTAAACCCAACCAGACCCCTCCTACCGAGAGGCAGACTGCTATAGGCTAGTGACTAAACAATAGCTCTAATTAGCACCTATTGTGCTCTAGTTAGGACCCTCCTAATGACAGGGCAGCTGTCCCTCCTAATGATGGGATGGACGCTTCTCCTGATGGCTCCCTTGACGATTCTCCTGATGACGTGAATGACTCATTACCATGAACAAAAGACTGAAACTGCTTTGACCTGAGTACCCCATTGTAAACAGGGGACAAAGCGTGTCTCAGACCCCTCCCCGGTTAAGGCTGGGTTTCAACTGTTTCACATAGAATGCCTCCTTGACCTCCCTCTCAAACCATTTCTTTTCTCTGGCTAAGATTTTAACTTCCTTGTCCTCAAACATGTGGTTAGTGTCTTTAAGGTGGAGATGAACTGCAGACTGAAGTCCACTGGCACCCTCTCTGCGGTGCTGGTATAGCCTTTTGTGTAAACATTGCTTAGTCCCACCTATGTAGTGTTCGTTACAGTTTTCCTGACATCTGATAGAATACACTATATTGCTCTGTTTGTAACTAGGGATCCTGTCCTAAGGGTTCTGTCTCAAGGTGTTAACCAGTTTAAATTAAACTGGGATTTTGTGCTGTCTGAAGATCCTCTGTAGTTTTTCCCCTACTCCTGCTAAATAAGGGAGAGACACTCCTCTTCTTCTTGTCTCCATCTCCTGTCTATCTGGTCTCTTTGTTCTCTGGGACATCTGCACTTTGTCCAGGGACCATCGTGCGTACCCACATACTGTGAGGGTTTTCCAGACAAGTTGTTGTTCTTTAGCCCTTCCCTCTGCAGTTGTGGGCACCTGTAGGGCTCTGTGTTGAAGAGTCCTGATCACCCCGAGCTTGTGTTCAAGGGGGTGGTTTGAGCCAATGAGCAGATATTGGTCAGTGTGAGTGGGTTTTCTGTAAACCCCTGTCTGGAGCTGCCTGTTCTCTCCAATCGTAACATCACAGTCCAAGAAGGCTAAATGGTTGTTTCTGGCATCCTCACGTGTGAACTTGATATTGGAGTCCACCGAGTTGATGTGTTCTGTAAAGTCCTCAACCTCCTGTTGCTTGATGTTAACCCATGTGTCATCGACATATCTGAACCAGTGACTGGGAGGGATGCCCGTGAAAGATGTCGAGGCTGTCTTCTCCACTCGCTCCATGTACAGATTGGTCACAATGGGGGATACCGGAGACCCCATCACACAACCATGGATCTACCTGTAGTAATTCCCCTAAACAGGAAATATGTGGTGTTAAGACAGATCTCCAAGAGTTGGCAGATGTGGTCTGGTGTGAGTTTGGTCCTTTCAAGTAGAGACGCATCCTCCAGCAGTCTCTGCCTCACAGCTGAGACGGCCTCAGTGGTGAGGATGCAGGTGAACAACAATGTCACATCAAATGACACCAAAGTTTCATCTGCCTCCAGCTGCAGGTCCTTGATCTTGTTCACAAAATCTTGTGTGTTCTCCACATGGTGGTCTGAGTTACCCACTAGAGGAGCCAAAATCCACTTCAGGTGCTTGGCCAAATTGTACGTGATGGAATCTGTGCTACATACAATAGGCCTGAGTGGCACGTCCTGTTGTGGATTTTGGGCAGTCCATAGATGTATGGAGTGGTGTCCCCAGGGTACAGTCTGTAGTATGCCTGCCTGTCGATGAGTCCCTCTTTCTCCAGGTTTTAGAGGTAGCTAATGATTTTCTTCTTATAGCCGCTCGTGGGGTCTCTCTTCAGACGTTCATATGTATTGGAGTCACTGAGCAAGTTGTTGATCTTGGCCTCGTAGTCCGATGTGTTCAGGACCACCGTGCATGTGCCTTTATCCGCTGGCAGGATAAGGATGCTTTGGTCCTTCTGCAGTGCTGACAAAGCTTTCTGTTCTTCTGTGATGTTGGATGGAGGAGGCTTAGCACTGTTCAGCACTGCTGTGACTCTTAATTGGAGGTCCCCAGCTTCTGACTCTGACAAACTGTTATGTTTAATGGCTGACTCTACTGCAGTGATGTAATCTACTGTCAGTATATGTTTAGGGGTCACTGAGAAATTTAGTCCTTTAGCGAGCACATCCTTTTCTGTCCGTGTAAGAACCCTGTCGGAGAGATTCTTTACCCAATTTTCCCTGTTGTCACTAATTTGTCTGGGTGTATCTTTAAAAAAGTACTTTTGATGTCACTCCACAAGTTTTCTATTGGATTAATGTCCGGGAATTAAGTTGGTCACTCCATAAAGTTAATCTTTTTGGTCTGGAACCAAGATGCTGCTCACTTGCTGGTATGTTTTGGGGTTGTTGTCTTGTTGAAACACCCATTTCAAGGGCATTTCCTCTTTGGCACAAGGCAACATGACCTCTTCAATTTCAATTCAATTCAATTTAATCATCTTATAAAACACCAGGTCACAACAAAAGCTGTGTCAAGGCACCTCACACAGAACAATTCAACATAAAAATTAAATAAATAATAAAAAAATCAAATACATAATTAAAAACAGAAGTAAAAGAATAAAACAGATAAAAAAATAAAAACTATTCATACAACCCCAATTCCAATGAAGTTGGGACATTGTGTAAAATGTAAATAAAAACAGAATACAATGATTTGCAAATCCTCTTCAACCTATATTCGACTGAATACACCACAAAGACAAGATATTTAATGCTCAAAGTGATAAACTTTATTGTTTTTGTGCAAATATTTGCTCATTTTGAAATGGATGCCTGCAACACGTTTAAAAAAAAAAAGCTGGGACAGTGGTATGTTTACCACTGTGTTACATCACCTTTCCTTCTAACAACACTCAATAAGCATTTGGGAACTGAGGACACTAATTGTGAGTGTCAAAAGAGCATCCCCAAATGTCTCAGCTGTTCACAGAGGAACAAGAACCAGCTGGGGCGAGGATCACCACTTTGTGAACATTTGCGTGAAAAAAATAGTCTAACAGTTTAAGAATAATGTTTATCAATGTTCAGTTGCAAGGAATTTAGGGATTCTATCATCTACAGTCCATAATATAATCAGAAGATTCAGAGAATCTGGAGAAATTTCTACACGTAAGTGGCGAGGCCGAAAACCAACATTGAATGCCCGTGACCTTTGATCCTTCAGGCATCACTGCATTAAAACCAACATCATTGTGTAAAGGATCTTACCGTGTGGGCTCAGGAACACTTCAGAAAACCATTGTCAGTTAACACAGCTCATCGCTACATCTACAAGTGCAAGTTAAAACTCTACCATGCAAAGCGAAAGCCATACATCAACAACATCCAGAAACACTGCCGCCTTCGCTGGATCCGAACTCATTTGAAATAAACCGATGCAAAGTGGAAAAGTGTACTGTGGTCTGATGAGTCCACATTTCAAATTGTTTTTGGAAATCATGGACGTCATGTCCTCCAGACAAAAGAGGAAAAAGACCATCCAGATTGTTACCAGTGCAAAGTTCAAAAGCCAGCATCTGTGATGGTATGGGGGTGTGTTAGTGCCCATGGCATGGGCAACTTGCACATCTCTGATGGCACCATCAATGCTGAAAGGTACATTAAGGTTTTGGAGCAACACATGCTGCCATCCAAGCAACATCTTTTTCAGGGACGTCCCTGCTTATTTCAGCAAGACAATACCAAGCCACATTCTGTACGTGTTACAACAGCGTGGCTTCATAGTAAAAGAGTGCAGGTACTAGACTGGCCTGTCTGCAGTCCAGACCTGTCGCCCATTGAAAATGCACAAAAACAGCAAAGTTTATCAGTTTGAACATTGTGGTGTAGTCAGCTGAATATAGGTTGAAGAGGATTTGCAAATCATTGTATTCTTTTTTTATTTACATTTTACACAACGTCTCAACTTCATTGGAATTGGGGTTGTAAGAAAGAGGATAAAATAGGTTTCAAGTCTTGACTTAAAAATGTCCACTGACTCTGACTGCCTCACAGTCGCAGGAAGACCATTCTACAGGGTGGGTGCACGATAAGAAAAAGCTCTTTAATGCACTGTATCAGTTATAACATTTGTAAAGATTGCATTAACTACTTTTCCTTATTCCTCAGTTTATGTATCATTTGTTAATAATGTACAAAGCTCAAGTCTCTTTCCCCATCACTATAAGTATGCAGTTTTAAAGACTTTATCTATGTACAAATTCTTCTTTTAATATGACCAAATGTCATGTTATGACTACTGGTGCTGATTTGAATCAGTTGTTGTTATAGCTCTGTGGAGGTCACTGGACAGAGGCATCTGGTGATGCAGATATCGTTGTAGGATAACAAAGGTCCACATCTTTAGGATCCTGGTGCTTCCTGTCTTACTGTAAGGTTGTAAGACTTGTATGCTCACCAGTAATCCAAGGAACCAGCTGGATGTCTTTTGGCATCAGTTCTCTTTGGAGAATCCTTGGGAACCTCTGGAATGACTTCATATCAAACGAAGGATTAATTAGGGAGCGTCAGATGAGGACTATCACCAGCATTGTAAGGGAGCATCAGCTTTGACATTTTGGCACTGCGGCACGTTTCCCTGTGCATGATCCAGCACAAAGGTGCCTGAATGTTGAGGACCCCAGTAGCTGGAGAAAACTAATAGGCTTTTCAGGTTGAAGGCATCAGCCGCAGCAGTTAATGCGTCAGTAGCGTCAGACGCGTCGCTTCAGAAGTGGCGGGTGGCATTGCTACATTACGCTCTCCACAACTCGAAAAACCTGAGCGATCACCATCTTAGATTTGCATCTGTAGAACCACAAAAAAAGCTTTCAAAAAACAGCAGTAGAACAATTGTCCCATCACACTGCTGGGAGAAGCTTTTTTCAGGTACTTTTCAGAGTGATCGATCAGACCGTAACAGCAGGCAGAGCCACACAGAGCAGTCGGAGTTCAGGCCTCATTCGGGGGGCAGAGGAAGACACGGTGCCGTGGTGATGGAGCAGACCCTTTTGGATATATACAAACACCCAGTTTGACCAGCGGAGCTTAGGTCTGCAGCTTACTCGAGAATAATTTAAAAATAAAACATGGCATTACTGCACTGCTGAAGTTGTTCGCTAACATTAACTTAGCCTTTTAGCACAGTTGAGCTGAGTGAACGCTTTAATTTGTAAATGGTTCAGTCTATTTTTATTTTTACCAAATAAAGCTACAGCTTTTTTTTTTGTTACTTCTGAGACCATAGAAAAACTCTTTAAATAACAGATTTTTTGGGGGGGCATTTTTTAGGGAGAGTTCCCTTTTTAAAAAAAAAAAACAGTTTTAGTGTTTCTTTATATTTAAAAAAATCCCCACAATAAGGAACATTTCCTGTGCAGGCAACCTAAATTCAGATGCACTTCAAAAGCTTCCAGTGATGAGCTGAACACCATGAAATCCAGTTGGAAGAAAACATCTCTGTTCTTCAAAATGGGAGAAAAGTGTCTTCAACAACTCCACCAGAGGTCAAAGCTGCAGAAGAGACCTTCATCTGGTTAAATGTCTTAAGATTTCCGCAAATCAACACCTGCTCTCTGCTTCTAAATAAAACAAAGGCTCTTTAAACAGCAACTATTTTATTTCTTTTTAAAAAGCTTTTTCAATTTATATTGTAACATTAAATGAATGGATCATTAAACATGTCCCTGAAGTCAAAAGACATTTGCCAAGGTAGAAGCCCTGTCCCTATTGTCCACAATTTAAAAAAATTCACAATCACTAGTCAAATTCATATTTTAGAAATGACTCTGTCCTGATCACAACATTAAAGGCACACACATATTCTGATGTAATTATAAGTTGAAATGACTCAATTTAAAAAAATGATTTCATCATGAGCCTTATGTCACGTTAATAAATCCTACTTTACAATTACACTGGAGTTATTGTTAAATTATCTCCTGTTGCATTTATAATAAACATTTGGATTTATTTACAGTGTCTGTTTTTCTGGTTGAAATGCAGATAATAGTCTACCAGACTTAAAAATGTACACATTCATCTTCATGCTATTTTATTTGTCTACTATTTTATTTGTCTAAAAATAAATGTTCAAGGTTCCTTATGTTAAGAAATCATCTCATCTGAAGCAACAGGTAAGTATGGTTTTTAATTTACAGATGAAGAAAGGTTTCTAAAGAATCTTTTATTTTTTACTATTTTAATTGCAAGTGTTCTAATGTAAGAAACATTTTTTTTACAGTAATCAGAAATTAATTTTGAGGTTAAAAAAAACATTTGCAAGGATTTTCTTTGGAAAACTGCTGTGTTTAAATGATCTGTATATAACACAGTGTTTTATACAGATCAGTGGTTTCTGCATTGCAGTCTCCCGTGTTTTGGCCTGATGCCTTGTTTGTATTGGACAGCGTGAAGCTATGTCACAGCTCACAGCAGCAAAAGTTAGACTGGGTTGAACTTTGACTGTGGCAGCCTGACGACAAGTGGCAATGCGCGCTCCCGGCAGAAACATCGCTTTAGCTCTGGTTTTTGACGTGATGCTTCTGCTGCGTCAAAAAAGTCTCATTGAAAATAATGCTTTTTATTAGACTAATTCGCAACGCTTCTGCTGTGGCTGATGCTTCCGGTGTGAAAGCGCCATAAGGGGGTGCCCATGCTTCATCTGGTTCTGGCACATAGATGGTTATTTTTGAGACATGGGGATGGACTTGTTGTTAACGACAAACCCAGCAAAGCTCAACATGAGTGCACACTCCCAGACTTGACTTGCTAGTTTTTGTTCATTTCATCTTTTGACAGTATTTCAAGACCTGGCTTTATGGCATCATAAAGTTATATGTATTTTCCCAGTTTGTCTGTTTCCTTTGATCTTATTATAATGAACTTGTTTTCTGGCACCATACCAATTTCTTTAGGGGGTGGAGGCCAACTGGTTAATACACTTGGTTTCAGTGCAGAAGGTTCCCAGTTCAAACCCCACTCCTGCCACATTTCTCCATGTAATGGAGAAAAGGGCATCCCACATGAAACCTGTGCCAAATCAACATGCAATCCCAAATGAAAGCAAAGGAGCAGCCGAAGGCACTTACTATATACTGTATACCATACATATTTCTTGAATTACTTGTCATTTTTTCTTGTTGCTTTTTTGGCTTTTTCCAAATAACTTTATTCCTGTTGAGCAGCATTATGAGATTATGACATCACAAAGCACCATACATATTTCTTTAATCACTTCCTATTTATTTTAGCTCTTTTCCAACTAGCTAACTTCATGACATCATAAAATGCAATACATACCGTATTCCTTTAATGACTATCTATTCCTTTTAGCTATTTACAGTTTGAGCTCTTTCCAATGAACCAACTCAGCACATCATGAAGATTTATACATATGATGTCACAATGACACAAGACCCAATTTTATATCACACACACACACACACACACACACACACACACACACACACACACACACACACACACACACACACACACACACACACACACACACACACACACACACACACACACACACACACACACCCATCTTCGTAGAGGCAGTATCACTGTGTGCATTCCAGTTCTACATTTTCTTCTCTACACAAAGCCTCGATGATCAGTGTGTCATAAAAAATGCATCGTTTACATCCACTGGGTGTTTTCGCTCTTGTCTTTCTGTTCATGTGGTTTTCTGACAAGATAGCTTCTCCTCTGGGAGGTGAGCATCTAGAAATACTGCGACCTCCTTGTGTCAAACTATGCCTGCCTCTGTGACAGTGACAAACTGACAACGGCTGCGCGTTTTGCCTCACATCCCTGACCTTTTCCTCAGAATTCATCACTTTTCAAGTCTCTGTTCAGTTGCAGAGAGAAGATCGAAGTTTACTCGTCCCCTATGAGGACTTCTTACTTGAAGGCACATATGTTAGAATGTCAGACATCAGCCAAGTAGGTGTGCTGTCTGTTGCTCAGGGACACTACAGCTCTACATTTTGGATATTGGAGGTTTACTACTCTAATGGTGGGTGACACAGTGACTTAAGTATCGTATTTATATTCCCACTCAGTTCCAGTCCCAATTCCTTGATTTTTTTTTTTTTTTAGCATTTAAGCCATAAGGATTTTTTTGTACACCACTATAAATGTGTTCATTAGTATTCAAATTAAGGACTCAGAATCTTATATTATCAATATGGTCAAAGTTCACTTAGGCAAGATGCATTACGAATGTCATATTTGCATCATTCTTGGCACATTCCTGACATTCTTAACGTGACTTAACGCATCTGAATAGGTTTCTTAATAGTGCGTGTTGGTGTGTGATATTTGTCAAGCATATTTTTGGCTGTCAAAAAATCTTCCACGAATGTCACGCACCACTCTCATTTCGCCTCATGTCATGGAGGTCACAACTGAGCGCGTTGATCCATCTTGATTAATGGTGATCCTTAATAGAGCGTGACAGCATTCTTCTCTGACGGGCACAGAATTAAACCTTGCTGCACCGCATTCAGTTTCATTGCTGCAGTATGCTGAAGAAGGACAGAGACGCCAAGTCAGCTAAAAGACTCGTTCCAACGCTCCTCAGCGTGCTCCTGCAGGTGTTCCATCTGCTGCATGTGCCTGATGTTTGGGAAAACGAGTGAGACGAGAGACACATGAAGCCACACATCTGGCTCTTTGTCTCCTCCTCCTCTCTGTGCCACTCCATGGCACAGAGCCCAAATAAGCATGCAGTCACAAAGTTCTTCTGCTGTGGCTGTTGAGGAAAAACTAGAATGATCTGAATTGTTCAGCAACTGATGGTTGGATGAATATGGGTGTGTGTGGAGATAATTCGCCTCATTCACAACGTGACAGAACTATGCGGAACATTAGTCTTGACCGTGCGTATTGGTTCCTGATAATTCTCCAGCAACATGTGACATTAATCATAACGCATGGTAACAGGTTGTAGCAGTTCCTGAGGACACCTGACGCCTCTGCCCTGAATCATCACATTCATGATCAGCGGCCAAGAATGTATACTTTGTGGCATTCGTGACGTGCCATCGTTATGTGTAAACTCAGCATAAATCTAAAAACATTTTACAATTTTGACCCATATGGGTTAAAATACAGTGAAAATCACCATGACACAATTACCATGGCAACATCATTGATGATGTATGGAGGGGAGCGTTTGTGAAGCTTAAACGGCACACGTTGCCAGTGTAGCAGCTTGCTCTGCATTGTGTTTGGCTCCTCCCACTCTCTTACCTTGGGACGCAAAGTAAGAGAGTAGCAGACGCTCTGTCTAGTCGGCTAAAGCCTGGGCTCTGGCCTGAGCACCCAGGGAATCTTCTGGCTGTCAGGGGCTAGCACATGCACAGTGATTCCGCTAAACCTCACTCCCATCCAGGTCACAGCACCAGTGTAACAAATTTGTGTTTTTGACTCTTCCCACTCACTCCTCTTGAAATACAAACTAACGATGTCTGGCATGGGAGGTGGATGTTCTGTGCAGTCAGCTAAAACCCGGGCTCTGGCCTGAGTGGCCAAAGAATCCTTTGGCTGATGCCTATTGACTACTACTTGCACAGTGATTCCTGCTGGCCTCTGTCACACTAGCATCATGGAGCTGGGAAAATGTAGTTAACCTTCAATTTCAAATGAATACAAAGAAACAACACAGCTAATAACAGTGGTGGGCACAGTTCCGATAAACCGATAACCATCGAAGATAATGCTTTCATTATCAGATTATCTTTTTAGATAATTTTAAAAACCATTATCGGACTAATTGTCTTATGATAAATTTTTGTCCGATAATTTCTAGACCGATAATTTAAATAAGTAAAGCTGAACAGCGACAAATATTTATAAAACTTAAAATCAGTTGAGTACCTACCTGTTAAATGTTTCATAGATGATGTGTAGTTCTGCTCTCTGCAAAACAGAAGAGAGTTGTTTTAAGAAGAAACCACTCTATCCTCTGTAGAAAAGGAGAACTAGTCAGAAAAAAATAAAAACTAATTTCTCTTAACCCCATACTGATATGTGGGCAATATCACCCAAGTCATCCAGAGGCATACATTTTTAACTTATAGTTCAACTTTTAACCAAACTAATGTTGGACAAGTTATTTAAATTAATGTCATGTCTGAAGTTTTATAAAGTGAAAATATAAGATATATGTTTTAGTTTTAAAGTAATGTGCTAATTTTTAAGGTTTTAGTGTGGATATATGCTGTGCCCAGCAGTGCATTATGGGTAGGATAGGGTAATCTCAGTACGTTCACAACATGAGAAATGCATTTGAAACACTCTGATCAGGCTCTACGGACAACAGCATTAAACTCTGGTGCCTAAAACTCTCGTGAATATATTCTCTGGGTTTATAGACGTTGTTATTGTGTCTGCGTTTATTAAATTCCACGCATCTTAAATGTAGCAGACACGGATTATCTGGAATTTTGTTTTGGCAAGTTTTCAAGGTCTCTACTGCCATCTACTGGCCAGTAGTGTTTATTCGCCTATTGACGTATCCCATAATCCCTTGCATGCCAGAGAGTCGCTGCAGTCAACAACATATAGAGAATCAACATGATGACAGTTGTAAATTAATATTATACTACAAAAATGTATTTTTTATGCTTTTCATCACGTTAATAAGAGCCTGCATGCATGATACCCTGAAAACTTGCTAAAACAATTCTAACAAATAATCCATGTCTGTTACGTTTAATCTGCGTGGAATTTAATAAACACAAACTGAATTTCAGACATATTATATATATTAGTCTGGAACAAAGAGGACAAGCAGTGTTGTAAAGAACAATAATCAAGATGTTAAAGAGCAAACTTCACTTTCCCCCAGAACGACATGATCAGGAAGCGATTGTAGCTCACAGCAGCTCCCATTGAAAATAACGGAGAGACAGTCTGTGATTCTCGCATGTTTACATAAAATAAACACAATAACAGTGTGTATAAACCCAGAGAATATATTCATGAGAGTTTTAGGCACAATATAAAAATAGTTTTATGTTGCAATGTTAATGGTGTTGTCTTTGTGCAGCACTTAAAGTGCAGCGTAATCAGAGTGTCTCAATGCAGTTCTCAATGTTACTGAGACCTCGCAGCGCGGCGACCTCTCCGAGGTTTTGTGGGATTTGAAACGTCAATAGGGTGAATAGCCAACATTTATGTGTCAAGACAATATTGAGTGCACGTTTTACAATATAATAAAACGTGCGCACATCATAAAACGTGCGCACAACATCATAAAACGTGCGGACATTCTCTCCACATGCAAAACATTTTGCAATGACACTTCCAGGGCTCCATAAAAAATGCCTGTTTTTACAAATAAAAAATGGAATATTTTACAAAAGCACATTTATCTGTAAACACCAACACACGACACACGTCACATTAACGTGTTGGTTTACATAATGAATGACTGAACCAATCAGTGTTTAGCAGAGGCACATTGTACCCAGAATCCTTTGCGATCTGTCTGTGTTTGTTACAAAACCTCAGAATTAGTGCATTATTCAACATTAAAAGATGTATGTTATGTTTTAACTTTGCACAAATGTCAGAATTGACATTAATTTAATGTTATTTATAAATCAAAACCATAAGTCAGCACTGCTTTATTTTCCAAGACCTCCGCCTGACCGGAGTGTTGTGAATGGGTAGAGAGCTGGGCTTTATGGCTGCTTCTAAGTTACCGCTGTGCTGGAAGCTATGTAGTAAGCAAGTGTTTCCAGCAGGGGGCAAGATGTTCAAAGACAGAAGTGTGGGCTCATTGTTTGGGTGTGTTGTCACTTTTGATACTACCAGAAGGGATTGTTTTGTTAAAACTCAAATTCAGTGTATCAGTAGTTGCAAATGTACCAGAGACAATGCTGGAATTTATTGGTTATCTGTGCCCACCACTGGCTAATAAACACAGACCCCTGGAGATCACACTGGGAAGAACTGATTACAAAATCTGTACATATTTCACAAGAAGGTTTTCCTGGATATTTGTTGGACAGGTAAGAAAATGCACGGAGTCTCCTATGTCAGATGTTAATATCAAACATACAAATTGAGTCAGTAGTGAGATGTTTAACATGTAGTCTTCAAATGTGCTCAGGTGCACATGTGCAAGCTGTCAGTGAGCAAAGTCATTATATTTGCCATGGAATCCCCCCTCCTCCCATCACAAAATACATATTTTACCAACAGTAACATTAGTTGCCATTTTGCAATATACCACAGACGTAAAGGGTTCTTTGTAAATACTATAATTTAATATGAAACAAAATTGTCAGTTTTGTGAAAAGTCAAAAGGGAAAAACCTTTCAACATGTGGGTTTGATACATTATATAAATTAGTGTTCATTCAAATTATGACCTTTTTTTTATACTTCTTTCTTGCAGATTTTTTGCACATAGACTTTTTTACTCCAAGTTGCCTGTAATGTATGCAGCAGAGAAACCACTTCATGAATTCATGTCAAGTACTTTTTCTTAGCAGCGTGATTTGAATGCACCTGTCACATAATGAGCCAGTTTGCAGGATGCTGTCATCGCGTTTTGCTCATACAGTCTGACATAAATACTTAATGCAAAGTTTGGGAAGAGGGAATGCAAAGTGGGCTTTAATGAGCAGCCAGTTTGATCCAGTGGAATAATTGCTTCAGATCCTTGAGATGTATCAAAATGACCTGTGTTCAAATTCAAACTGTGCCTACAGTTTTTATGTGTGTGGTTTAAAAGTGAAACAGGGACGCTTACGGGCAGAATGTGTGGCAAAAAGATAAATATTCTATAAAAGTGTGCTAGAGTTAGGTCCGTGTATATGTGGACATTGACAAAGTTTTTGTTATTTTAGCTCATTGTGTAGACTGTCAACTTTAACTGGATGAGAATTACATTCAAATGAGGTGAACAGTAACAATAACATACTTTATGCTGCAATTATTCCCCATTATTCCTCTTTTTAAGAGGACAAAATAGACATGGATCACATGTGAAATGGCTCAGCAGCCAATCGCTTAATTATTTTTGGTTCCTTAAATATGGAGGACTATGGCCACAGCAACGGCTTTGTTATTCTTGTACTGTTCACCTAATTTTGATATTTAACCTCAAATTAAATGTGGCCGTCTGTGTTGACAGAGAACATTCATTATTTCCTTTCAAGTCAAACATGCAGTGACAGTGAAATGATTTATTATTATTATTGCTGTTAATAATAATAATAATGAGGGTCCTGGTGCTTCTTGTCTTGCTGTACAGTTGTGAGACTAAACTTAAACTTAAACTTAAAACAGGTTATTTATTTCAGCAACAACACAGCAGCATAAAGACAACATATCAAACAAATCAAAAAAACAAGACCAAATTTAACACCGTGTGCCTGAAAAGGGGGTGGGAAGAAGCAAAGCTTATAAATTACCCACCCCTCATACCCCATCCCAAAAGTCCAAGTCCAACATATAATTACACTTATGCTCACACTCCTATATATACAAATAAGCAAATTAAATACATACATCCACAAATTTATACATCTTTTTTTTTTTTTAATTATGATTTTCTTTATATCCAGAAATTATTAATTTCTTATAATGTTTCTTAAAACAGACTAAAGAACTACATAATCTAATTTCCACAGGACATTTGTTCCAAATCTTCACCCCTTTAACTGAAACACAAAAACCCTTGACATTAGTACGTACGGGAGGCTTCTTAAAAACCATACATCCTCGTAAACTGTATTCAGATTTCCTGATCTTGAACAGGCTCTGGACATAAAGTGGCAAGGCCTGGTTATTAGCTTTGTACAAAGTTTGTATGGTGATATAATCCACTAAATCTCTAAATTTCAGTAAATTTAAAGTCATAAACAGAGAATGCCTTGGCTCAAGATAAGGTTTATTACAGATGATTCTGATGGCATGTTTTTGTAAAAGAAATACATGATTGGTATTTGATTTGTAAGTGTTACCCCAGAGTTCGATACAATATGTCATATATGGTACAATTAAAGAATGATATAATCTGAGTAGCCCATCCTGGGACAATATGTCCTTGACCCTGTACATGATAGCAATAGATTTTGACATTTTAAATTTTATATAATTTATATGAGGTTTCCAGCTGAGTTTATTGTCAATTATAACACCTAGAAATTTGTTCTCAGTTACTATCTGTATTTCCATATTGTTAATGGTTACACTTTTACATTTAGGCACAAGTTTATTTCCAAAAATCATACATTTGGTTTTCCCAAGATGAAGTGACAATTTATTAGCATCAAACCAAGCCTTAAATTTATCCAGTTCGTTTACCACCGTGTCCAGAAGCTGTTCAAGATTATCACCACTGCAAAATACAGTTGTGTCATCTGCAAAAAGAACACACCTCAGTACCCGTGACACATAACATATATCATTTATATATAAAATAAATAACAAAGGACCTAACACCGAACCCTGGGGCACCCCACACGTAATTTCCCGAAGTTCGGAATCAATGTTATTGTATTGAACATACTGATACCGACCATGTAAATAACTATTTATCCAGTCATATGCTAATCCTCTGATTCCATATTTCTGTAATTTAGTTAGCAATATTTCATGATTGACAGTGTCAAACGCTTTCTGTAAATCAAAAAAAAATACCTACTGTATATTGCTTGTTATCGACTGCAGTCGCTATATTTTCCACGAAATCCATCAATGCATGTGAAGTAGTCCTAGATTTTCTAAATCCATATTGTTCTTCACAGAGTATCTCATGCTTTAGTAAGTAATTATCCAGTCTTTTTACAAAAATTTTTTCTAGTATTTTAGAAAATTGGGGTAAAAGTGAGATAGGTCTGTAATTTGAAAAAGTGTGTTTGTCACCAGTTTTAAACAAAGGTATTACTTTGTCTATCTTCATCTGTGAAGGGAATTTACCAAAACTTAATGATATATTACAAATATAAGTGAAAGGTTTTACTATACAATCAATGATTTTTTTCAACAAAGCCATATCCAAATTATTGAAGTCCTTTGATTTCTTACTTTTAGAATTCTGCACCAGATCAATTATTTCTTTTTCATTTGTTCCACCAACAAACATTGACACAGATTTATTAAATGTTATCTTATTTTCAAAAGATTTAACGCTCAATGAATCAATATTACTGGCAAGATTTTTACCTACATTGACAAAATATTCATTAAAATGGTCAGCAATGGTCTCATTATCTTCTATCACAGTATTATTGGAAAGAAAAAAAGAAGGATAATCTCTACCATTTTTGTTCTTTTTTATTACTTCATTTAAAATATTCCATGTATTTTTTATATTATTCTTATTTTTAACAAGTAAGTCACTATAATATCTTTTCTTACTAAATCTCATAATATGAATTAATTTATTCTTATATATTTTATATTTACTTTCAGCTTCCTTTGATCTCGATTTTATAAATTGTTTATACAGTAAGTTCTTCTTTTTACATGCCCTCTGAAGACCCTTGGTTATCCATGGTTTATTGCTGTATCGGTTAGTATATATCTTGTTAACAAGAGGACAGTGTTTATCGTATAACTTAGAAATGATAGAAATAAAACCATCATAAGATTCATCAACATCATCAACATAAACATCATTCCAATTCTGGCATAATAAATCCACCCTTAAATTATCAACAGTTATTGGTGTGACATTTCTACTCAATCTATTACAATCCTTTTGAAACACTCGATCAAGTGATGCAAAAACAGTAAATACTGGCAGGTGATCACTAATATCATTTACCAGCAATCCCGCACTGAGATTACCAGATATGACATTAGTTAAAATATTGTCAATAAGGGTTGTTGAATTCACAGTTATTCTACTTGGATGAATGATGGTCGGAAATACTCCCAAACAATATAAAGAATTTATAAATGAAGTGGTTTGTGGATGATTGTGAGGATTTATTTATGATGTTGATTTGTTCTGGTTTATAATGGTGCAAAGGCTAAAATTATCTGATGCCTCTACTGGTGGTTGGCTCTCACTGCGGTATTGTATCACTTCCTGTTCCGGAGCACAGCGGTGTTTTTCTGTATCTGTTAGCTGTTTAATCTGCGCAGTTAGATTGATCTAGTTATCTAGATTACGATTTGTTTCCCAGTGTAATGTTTACGTGCCTTAACTAAAGCACTCCTTCTGCTGAATCACCTCTAAATTATTTACACATTATTCACTTTGCGTGTTTTTAGGAATCCGCTAGGTTAGCGTAGCTACTAGCTCTTAGCCGATTTAGCATGGTGGCTTCTCCTGTCTCTCCCGCACTTTTCTGCTCTGGGTGTGAAATGTTTAGTTATTCCTCGGCCTCCTTTAGTAGTAACGGTACTTGTAATAAGTGTAGCTAGCCAGGCCCCTGTAGTCGGTGCGGACCAAGGTAGCTTAGCCGCCGTTAGTTCCCCTCTGGCAGATCCCGAGCAGTCGGGAAAGCAGGCCGACTGGGTGACTGTGAGGAGGAAGCGTAGCCCTAAACAGAAGCCCCGAGTACACCGCCAACCCGTTCACATTTCTAACCGTTTTTCCCCACTCGGCGACACACCCGCCGAGGATCAAACTCTGGTTATTGGCGACTCTGTTTTGAGAAATGTGAAGTTAGCGACACCAGCAACCATAGTCAATTGTCTTCCGGGGGCCAGAGCAGGCGACATTGAAGGAAATTTGAAACTGCTGGCTAAGGCTAAGCGTAAATTTGGTAAGATTGTAATTCACGTCGGCAGTAATGACACCCGGTTACGCCAATCGGAGGTCACTCAAATTAACATTAAATCGGTGTGTAACTTTGCAAAAACAATGTCGGACACTGTAGTTTTCTCTGGGCCCCTCCCCAATCGGACCGGGACTGACATGTTTAGCCGCATGTTCTCCTTGAATTGCTGGCTGTCTGAGTGGTGTCCAAAAAATGAGGTGGGCTTCATAGATAATTGGCAAAGCTTCTGGGGAAAACCTGGTCTTGTTAGGAGAGACGGCATCCATCCCACTTTGGATGGAGCAGCTCTCATTTCTAGAAATCTGGCCAATTTTCTTAAATCCTCCAAACTGTGACTATCCAGGGTTGGGACCAGGAAGCAGAGTTGTAGTCTTACACACCTCTCTGCAGCTTCTCTCCCCCTGCCATCCCCTCATTACCCCATCCCCGTAGAGACGGTGCCTGCTCCCAGACCACCAATAACCAGCAAAAATCTATTTAAGCATAAAAATTCAAAAAGAAAAAATAATATAGCACCTTCAACTGCACCACAGACTAAAACAGTTAAATGTGGTCTATTAAACATTAGGTCTCTCTCTTCTAAGTCCCTGTTGGTAAATGATATAATAATTGATCAACATATTGATTTATTCTGCCTTACAGAAACCTGGTTACAGCAGGATGAATATGTTAGTTTAAATGAGTCAACACCCCCGAGTCACACTAACTGTCAGAATGCTCGTAGCACGGGCCGGGGCGGAGGATTAGCAGCAATCTTCCATTCCAGCTTATTAATTAATCAAAAACCCAGACAGAGCTTTAATTCATTTGAAAGCTTGTCTCTTAGTCTTGTCCATCCAAATTGGAAGTCCCAAAAACCAGTTTTATTTGTTATTATCTATCGTCCACCTGGTCGTTACTGTGAGTTTCTCTGTGAATTTTCAGACCTTTTGTCTGACTTAGTGCTTAGCTCAGATAAGATAATTATAGTGGGCGATTTTAACATCCACACAGATGCTGAGAATGACAGCCTCAACACTGCATTTAATCTATTATTAGACTCTATTGGCTTTGCTCAAAAAGTAAATGAGTCCACCCACCACTTTAATCATATCTTAGATCTTGTTCTGACTTATGGTATGGAAATAGAAGACTTAACAGTATTCCCTGAAAACTCCCTTCTGTCTGATCATTTCTTAATAACATTTACATTTACTCTGATGGACTACCCAGCAGTGGGGAATAAGTTTCATTACACTAGAAGTCTTTCAGAAAGCGCTGTAACTAGGTTTAAGGATATGATTCCTTCTTTATGTTCTCTAATGCCATATACCAACACAGTGCAGAGTAGCTACCTAAACTCTGTAAGTGAGATAGAGTATCTCGTCAATAGTTTTACATCCTCATTGAAGACAACTTTGGATGCTGTAGCTCCTCTGAAAAAGAGAGCTTTAAATCAGAAGTGTCTGACTCCGTGGTATAACTCACAAACTCGTAGCTTAAAGCAGATAACCCGTAAGTTGGAGAGGAAATGGCGTCTCACTAATTTAGAAGATCTTCACTTAGCCTGGAAAAAGAGTCTGTTGCTCTATAAAAAAGCCCTCCGTAAAGCTAGGACATCTTTCTACTCATCACTAATTGAAGAAAATAAGAACAACCCCAGGTTTCTTTTCAGCACTGTAGCCAGGCTGACAAAGAGTCAGAGCTCTATTGAGCTGAGTATTCCATTAACTTTAACTAGTAATGACTTCATGACTTTCTTTGCTAACAAAATTTTAACTATTAGAGAAAAAATTACTCATAACCATCCCAAAGACGTATCGTTATCTTTGGCTGCTTTCAGTGATGCCGGTATTTGGTTAGACTCTTTCTCTCCGATTGTTCTGTCTGAGTCATTTTCATTAGTTACTTCATCCAAACCATCAACATGTTTATTAGACCCCATTCCTACCAGGCTGCTCAAGGAAGCCCTACCATTATTTAATGCTTTGATCTTAAATATGATCAATCTATCTTTGTTAGTTGGCTATGTACCACAGGCTTTTAAGGTGGCAGTAATTAAACCATTACTTAAAAAGCCATCACTTGACCCAGCTATCTTAGCTAATTATAGGCCAATCTCCAACCTTCCTTTTCTCTCAAAAATTCTTGAAAGGGTAGTTGTAAAACAGCTAACTGATCATCTGCAGAGGAATGGTCTATTTGAAGAGTTTCAGTCAGGTTTTAGAATTCATCATAGTACAGAAACAGCATTAGTGAAGGTTACAAATGATCTTCTTATGGCCTCGGACAGTGGACTCATCTCTGTGCTTGTTCTGTTAGACCTCAGTGCTGCTTTTGATACTGTTGACCATAAAATTTTATTACAGAGATTAGAGCATGCCATAGGTATTAAAGGCACTGCGCTGCGGTGGTTTGAATCATATTTGTCTAATAGATTACAATTAGTTCATGTAAATGGGGAATCTTCTTCACAGACTAAGGTTAATTATGGAGTTCCACAAGGTTCTGTGCTAGGACCAATTTTATTCACTTTATACATGCTTCCCTTAGGCAGTATTATTAGACGGTATTGCTTAAATTTTCATTGTTACGCAGATGATACCCAGCTTTATCTATCCATGAAGCCAGAGGACACACACCAATTAGCTAAACTGCAGGATTGTCTTACAGACATAAAGACATGGATGACCTCTAATTTCCTGCTTTTAAACTCAGATAAAACTGAAGTTATTGTACTTGGCCCCACAAATCTTAGAAACATGGTGTCTAACCAGATCCTTACTCTGGATGGCATTACCCTGACCTCTAGTAATACTATGAGAAATCTTGGAGTCATTTTTGATCAGGATATGTCATTCAAAGCGCATATTAAACAAATATGTAGGACTGCTTTTTTGCATTTACGCAATATCTCTAAAATCAGAAAGGTCTTGTCTCAGAGTGATGCTGAAAAACTAATTCATGCATTTATTTCCTCTAGGCTGGACTATTGTAATTCATTATTATCAGGTTGTCCTAAAAGTTCCCTAAAAAGCCTTCAGTTAATTCAAAATGCTGCAGCTAGAGTACTGACGGGGACTAGAAGGAGAGAGCATATCTCACCCATATTGGCCTCTCTTCATTGGCTTCCTGTTAATTCTAGAATAGAATTTAAAATTCTTCTTCTTACTTATAAGGTTTTGAATAATCAGGTCCCATCTTATCTTAGGGACCTCGTAGTACCATATCACCCCAATAGAGCGCTTCGCTCTCAGACTGCAGGCTTACTTGTAGTTCCTAGGGTTTGTAAGAGTAGAATGGGAGGCAGAGCCTTCAGCTTTCAGGCTCCTCTCCTGTGGAACCAGCTCCCAATTCAGATCAGGGAGACAGACACCCTCTCTACTTTTAAGATTAGGCTTAAAACTTTCCTTTTTGCTAAAGCTTATAGTTAGGGCTGGATCAGGTGACCCTAAACCATCCCTTAGTTATGCTGCTATAGACGTAGACTGCTGGGGGGTTCCCATGATGCACTGTTTCTTTCTCCTTTTGCTCTGTATGCACCACTCTGCATTTAATCATTAGTGATCGATCTCTGCTCCCCTCCACAGCATGTCTTTTTCCTGGTTCTCTCCCTCAGCCCCAACCAGTCCCAGCAGAAGACTGCCCCTCCCTGAGCCTGGTTCTGCTGGAGGTTTCTTCCTGTTAAAAGGGAGTTTTTCCTTCCCACTGTAGCCAAGTGCTTGCTCACAGGGGGTCGTTTTGACCGTTGGGGTTTTACATAATTATTGTATGGCCTTGCCTTACAATATAAAGCGCCTTGGGGCAACTGTTTGTTGTGATTTGGCGCTATATAAAAAAAATTGATTGATTGATTGATTGATTTAGAAAATCGATATTAAAATCACCACAGATAAATAAATGTGAATTCTTATTTATTTTGTTGTACATTCCCATAATTACTTCTTCAAAAGTATCAATATTTGCTCCGGGAGCTCTGTATAAACAACTAACAACCGTATTTTTTGAATTTATGGATGTAATTTTAACCGAAACACATTCCATGATATTATCAACTGTGTATGACATATTGTGAACTAATTTACAGTTGTAATCAGACCTTACATATAATGCCACACCCCCGCCTCTTCTCTTCTGTCGATTTACCTGAAACAATTGATAACCTTCCAACTGTACAAGATCTTGATTGACATCAGTTAACCATGTTTCTGATATAGCGATCACTGAAAAACTTTTTCTAAATGTATCTAAACAATCATTTATCCTTGAAAAATTCCGAGAAAGACTTCTACTATTAAAATGTATTATTGAAAAATCTCCATCTTTAATTTTATAATCATTAAATTGTTCTTCTGTAAAATAATTACATTGTCGCTCGATATTGTCACTAAAAAAATAATCTGGATCTGATTCAAGTTCAAAATGGCGAGAGGCAGGATGACTATAATTAAATGTTTCCAAACAGAGCTCCTTGGCAGAAATAAACTGATTATTAACCGTGTTCATTATATTATATACAGATTTTCCCCCATCATCACAATCAACCAGTACATTTCTTTATGTATTACTTCACAACTTACATCAGTTAAACTTACTAAGATCATGTTCATCTTTAATCCATAAGGTTTTAGCTTCTTCAGGTGTTCCATTTAATTTAATATAAACTTTACAGTTAAATGTCCATGTAGCCTGTATCTTGTTTTGTTTTCTTAAAAATCGTGCCTGTCTTGCTAAATCTGAAATTTTCCTGGTCAAGTATTCATTTATATATACATTCGTTCCTTTTAAATTCTTTGCTTGTTTTAGAATTGCAATCTTCTGTTTCCTGTTTGTAAGCCTCAATAATATGACTTTAGGTTGATTTTGACCTCTCCGCGGTAAAAGGTGACTACTATCGATATCATTAGGGTTTATTAGAATTCCTTTGTCCTTGAAAAGTGAAATCACCTGTTCCTCTACAGAGAGGTTGTCCATTTCAGAGGGCTCCCTTCCTGAAGCCACCGCTCTTGCATAACTTCGAGGCTTAATGTCCAAACCTGTAATGAGAAGATCATTTGACCTAGTCTGTTGTTCAAGTTCTGCAATTCGATTTTCCATAAGTTGTAATGATTTGTCTTTCTCTTCATTTGCCTTTTGTAATTCAACAACTTGTTTTGTTAATTCCAATATTTTTTGTTGTTGTGAAATAATTTTCAGTTGATCAGCCACTTCTTTAATGGGCTTCATTTGTGCTGACATCTCATTTAACATTTTTCTAATGTCCTCAAGTTCTTCCTCCATAAACACAGTACCCTTTTTTGGAGCCATAGCTGACGGGTCCTGAAGGCGAACCTACGACGCCGACAGCAGGAGGTCCAACAAGCAGCAGCCGCAGATTTAGTAGGCCTCAAAACAGGCCGACGCGGTATAAGCACCCCTCGAGGCAAGCCGACAAACGACCACTGCAAATCTCCCAGCAGCAGCAGCAGCAGCAGTCTCAATGGATCTGATGGCAGCTGACAAATGCCGACGATGGTATCCAGCAGCAGCAACACGACGGATCCAACCGCCCCTGAGATGGTTGACGCATGCTAACAGCAGCGTCTCAGGCAAGCGTCGACCGCAACCCACCAGCCGTACTGCAGCCGCAGATCTTACAGGCCACAAAGGCGAGCTACTGGACTTCGACAGCGGTGTTCCAATCACTAAGGCAACGACAGGGTGTCTTTGGCACCAGGTCTTGTTGAAGGATCCTTGGGTACCACTGGGATGACTGGATTTTTTGTCAAATGATGTGTTAAATAGCAAAAGTGAGATGAGGACTATCACTGGCATTGTGAAGGAGCATCAGCTTCGACGTTTTGTTCATGTGGCACATTTTTCTGCACGTGATCCAGCACAATGATGCTGAATGTGGAGGACCCCAGTGGCTGGAGAAGGCCAAGGGGGTGCCCATGCTTCACCTGGTTGTGACACATGGCTTGTTTCCCTGGATGGTTGCCATTCAGGACTCAAGGCTATTTCATGGTGTAGCAAATGCAGTAAACCACAGCACATATGCATGCTCTAAGACTTGACTGGCTATTTTTTGTTCATTTTATCGTATCATTTGACAGTATTTCAAGACCTCGCTTTATGGTATCATAAAATTATATGTATTTTCCCATATTGTTGATTTCCTTTGACCTTATTCTAATGATGTAGCTTTGAAATGACTTATAGAGACTAAGATATGGAGTATCACTTGCACTGTGAGAGAGCATCAGCTTTGAAATTTTGGCCATGACATGTGGCCCATTTCTCTGTGGACGATTCAGCACACAGGTACCCAAATATTGAGGACCCCAGTGGCTGGAGAAGGCCAAGGGGACATCCACATTTTATTTAATGGAGAAGTTGTCTGCCTGAGTGTTGCCATCCAGGACCCAAGGCAGTTTCAGTGTCGTGTATGTGGCAGAGACCAGCACCCACTTAAGCTCACAGACATAACTTGACTTGATTATTATTATTACTACTAACAGTAGTATTAGTAGTGTGGAAGGCTCATATTAATTTTTAATTCAATTTATTTTTAAATCACTAAAATCACTAAAATCTGCTTTGGACATACTAATGAAAACAAGGAAATAAAAATACAAGGAATTGTGAGACAGAAATGTAGCAGCTAAGCAACCATATACACAGAGACCAGCGGTTGCATCGGCCAGTGGCTCAAAAAATGGCCAAGAGGTTTTTTTTTTGTTTTTTTTTAATTATTTATTATTATTATTTTACTTTTTTTCTTTTTGTCTGTGTGATGACCTCACAACCCAAATATCAAATAATTTCTGCACTTAACTTGAGACCAGGTTTTGCTGGTCAGAGTGGATCACTTTCTTCTGCATCATGATAGCCATGCACGAGCACTGTGTATGACCACATCTCATTTTAAAACCAACGCATCCACGGGTGTAGAGATGATTGCTATTTAAACACCATAGGTTGTGCACAGGGCTCTGAGAGCTGCTTTGCAGGTTGGTTGGGAGACAGGATCTTAAAAATACATAGAGGCAATGTTCACCAAACATAATCAAAATGTGATTTTTCTTTCTCTCATTCAAAGCGTGGCTATACATTTAAAGTGACATTTAGAGAAACATGTCATTGCAGTTATTTCTGAATGAATGAATGGATTTATTCAGCACACACACATCAGAACAACAACAAACTTACAAAGGAAGAAAGAAAGAAAATAATCCAACAGTGCACCCATGTGCCCGAAAGGGTATACAGAAGCAAAAGCTTGTGCTATCCAAGCAGAAAAAAAGTCCACAGGGAGTTTGGGACTGTCAGTAATTTAACTTGTCTGTCAAAGTGCTTTCATCTTGTCTGTCAACTACCCTTTCAAGAATTTTGAAAGAGTAGTGGCAAAACAGCTAACTGATCATCTGCAGAGGAATGGTCTATTTGAAGTTTCAGTCAGGTTTTAGAATTCATCATAGTACAGAAACAGCATTAGTGAAGGTTACAAATGATCTTCTTATGGCCTCAGACAGTGGACTCATCTCTGTGCTTGTTCTGTTAGACCTCAGTGCTGCTTTTGATACTGTTGACCATAAAATTTTATTACAGAGATTAGAGCATGCCATAGGTATTAAAGGCACTGTGCTGCGGTGGTTTGAATCATATTTATCTAATAGATTACAATTTGTTCATGTAAATGGGGAATCTTCTTCACAGACTAAGGTTAATTATGGAGTTCCACAAGGTTCTGTGCTAGGACCAATTTTATTCACTTTATACATGCTTCCCTTAGGCAGTATTATTAGATGGCATTGCTTAAATTTTCATTGTTACACAGATGATACCCAGCTTTATCTATCCATGAAGCCAGAGGACACACACCAATTAGCTAAACTGCAGGATTGTCTTACAGACATAAAGACATGGATGACCTCTAATTTCCTGCTTTTAAACTCAGATAAAACTGAAGTTATTGTACTTGGCCCCACAAATCTTAGAAACATGGTGTCTAACCAGATCCTTACTCTGGATGGCATTACCCTGACCTCTAGTAATACTGTGAGAAATCTTGGAGTCATTTTTGATCAGGATATGTCATTCAAAGTGCATATTAAACAAATATGTAGGACTGCTTTTTTGCATTTACGCAATATCTCTAAAATTAGAAAGGTCTTGCCTCAGAGTGATGCTGAAAAACTAATTCATGCATTTATTTCCTCTAGGCTGGACTATTGTAATTCATTATTATCAGGTTGTCCTAAAAGTTCCCTGAAAAGCCTTCAGTTAATTCAAAATGCTGCAGCTAGAGTACTAACAGGGACTAGAAGGAGAGAGCATATCTCACCCATATTGGCCTCTCTTCATTGGCTTCCTGTTAATTCTAGAATAGAATTTAAAATTCTTCTTCTTACTTATAAGGTTTTTGAATAATCAGGTCCCATCTTATCTTAGGGACCTCATAGTACCATATCACCCCAATAGAGCGCTTCGCTCTCAGACTGCAGGCTTACTTGTAGTTCCTAGGGTTTGTAAGAGTAGAATGGGAGGCAGAGCCTTCAGCTTTCAGGCTCCTCTCCTGTGGAACCAGCTCCCAATTCAGATCAGGGAGACAGACACCCTCTCTACTTTTAAGATTAGGCTTAAAACTTTCCTTTTTGCTAAAGCTTATAGTTAGGGCTGGATCAGGTGACCCTGAACCATCCCTTAGTTATGCTGCTATAGACTTAGACTGCTGGGGGGTTCCCATGATGCACTGAGTGTTTCTTTCTCTTTTTGCTCTGTATGCACCACTCTGCATTTAATCATTAGTGATTGATCTCTGCTCCCCTCTACAGCATGTCTTTTTCCTGGTTCTCTCCCTCAGCCCCAGCAGAAGACTGCCCCTCCCTGAGCCTGCTTCTGCTGGAGGTTTCTTCCTGTTAAAAGGGAGTTTTTCCTTCCCACTGTCGCCAAGTGCTTGCTCACAGGAGGTCGTTTTGACCGTTGGGGTTTTTACATAATTATTGTATGGCCTTGCCTTACAATATAAAGCGCCTTGGGCAACTGTTTGTTGTGATTTGGCGCTATATAAATAAAATTGATTGATTGATTGATCCCGTCTCTCTCTCTCAAACCAGCATCCTGCTTTTCCTTTGAGGAAAGGCATTGGCACTGATGAATGAGTTCACATCAAATTTGGAGACTACAAAGTAGGAGGCCGGGCCTCCCTTTTCCTCTCTCCTCCTCTGGGGGCCGGACAGAGTAATAACAGAACTGGAGAGAGGAGCAAAGTGCAAAAAGAGAGAAAGGAAGACATTCTGTTACGTTAACCTCAGAGAAAGAGGACAACGGTGTTGTAATCACGTCAGCACAGAACCTGATAAACCATGAATATGATTTACTTCAGGTTTTTAAATTGGCTCTGTTCCCAGTGCTGGTGATACGCCTGATCCAGAGTCACGGTGGACACATGGATCTGCGACTAATCAAGCTGACTGCGACTAACCAAATATTCAGCTAACAAAAGAAAGTTCCCAAAACGTTATAAGTATGTTTGTCAAATGTTATCAGAATGTTAGCTGTAAAGTTCTCGGAACGTTTTAAGGAAATTTTTTTTTGGTTCCCAGAATGTTTGATAGTAACGTCAGCACACACTTTTTGACAACATTAGGTCAAACATTCTCACAATGTTTGTGCTTGGACGATATAAAAGTAAAGTAAGTCCCTTCGGCTGCTCCCTTGTTTTCATTAGGGGTCACCACAGTACATCCAAGGTGGGTCTGTATATGATTTGGCACAATTTTTACACCAGATGCCCTTCCTGATGCAACGACACATTACATGGGAATGTTCCGCATTGAAACCAAGTGCACTAATCAGTTGGCACTCTCTCTCTCTCTCTCTCTCTCTCTCTCTCTCTCTCTCTCTCTCTATATATATATATATATGTCAAAGTAGAGTCTGCGATTTAGTAGATTTGGAAACTCTACTAGAGTTTCCGTTGATTACAAGTGCTTACTTTCTTACTGTGATCACTTCAGCATGGTGTGTCTCTAATGTGAAGTTGATATGAAAGATATTTTTCTAATTTCCACAGTAAGGTATTGCTGTCATTCTATGTCTCGATATCATCTTGTCATGATAATTTAATGGCTTGGTAGAATCGGAGTCTCTACTATTAGAGTCTCAGATCGGAGAAGTTGAAAAGGTTTTAGAAGCATTTGCTCAAAAAACAGTCTGAAGGACCTCAGTGAGATGATGAGATGCTGAAGAGCTTCGCTTGTTCATGTCTGCGCAACCCAGTCTCACCGCAAGTCGTGATTCAGCAGCACAAATATGCATTAATCTATTGGTTTGTGATATTATGATAAAAAGAGCCTCATTTTCATCACAGCAGCACAAATTCATTCTAATTAATTCCGTGATGGCTGCACGAAATTAAAAGTGAAGTGGGGGGGTTGGGGTGGTTATGGTTAGGGTGGGGGGAAGGAGTAGGATTAGGTTATGGTTAAGGTTAGGGTTGGGGGTAGGAGTAGGGTTAGGAATAGTGAGTTAAAAAAAACCCATCACGAAAATGTGACTCATTTCATGACGAGAGGACGAATAAAAATGTGAGACTGGGCTGGTCTGTGACATAATAATAATAATAATAATAATAATAATAATAATAATAATAATAATAATAATAATAATAATAATAATAATAACAACAATAAGCTGTTTCAAATGGATATCAGGAGTCACATAGCTTTGGATAAAAGTTAAAACAAATTAACAGACCACCAAACAAAGAAATTTTGAAGTCACTATCAACAATATATGATCACCAAGCTTTGGCTGTTCATGCTATGTGTAAGCCTGATCCCATCAGATCTCGGAAGCTAAGAAGAACAGAATCTGGTTAGTACTTGGATGGGAGACCTCTTTGGGACACCAGCGGGTGTGTGTGTTTTCCGGGTAAAACTGTAGTTGCGATAGGAAGGACGTCGACATAAAACCTGTGCCAGTTACCAATGCGGATTGTTGTGTGGGCCGCTGAAGAGGAGGTACTGCTGGCCCACCACCACCAGATGGCGCCCTGCTTGGAGTGCGGGCTTCAAGCACGAGAGGGCGCCGGAACCACTGGGAGTGACAGCTGTCACTCTTCATCAGCACCAGCTGTCACTCAGTCAACTCATCACCATCACCATAAAGGCCGGACTGCAACTCCACCTCCTCGCCGAGAAATCAGCTACCTTGGAGGTAATTTCTCTGCTGACTTACAACATTAAGTAATAATCTGAACTTCTTTGCAGCCGTTTTCCTGTGGTGTTGCCTTGTCTGTGGGATTGGCGTTTGGTGTGATCAGCGACGGCTTCGCTTCACACCCCAACCAGATAAGTGATTAGACAGGAGCTGCACGAGTGTGTGACTGGAGGTGGAGGTGCTCCCTCCTTACTGAACACAGACTGTGGGATTACTGAGTGTGCGTACTCACACTCACCTGTGCTGTTTCTGTTCTCTGCCAGCAGTACCAGGTCTGACAGCTGAAGACGGTGACCACCTGGGGACCCAGGACTTGGCGGCTCCGGTGTTCTTCAGGTCCGTTGGTGGTGAGGGCCGTGTGGGATCCGGCTCGGTTCTGGACGGGCGTCTCCTATCCTCAAGCCTGCCCACACGTCACCCAACGTGTAATTGACTGTAGTCCCAAACTGATTGTTGTCTGTATTCCGTTGTGCACAATTTACAACATTAAATTGTTACTGTTTGGCTTATCCATTGCCCGTTCTTTTACGCCCCCTGTTGTGGGTCCGTGTTCCTACACTTTCACAACAGCGGATCAGGCTGTATCCCCTGTGGTGACCCCAAACAAAACTGGGAGAAACCGAATGAACAACAACATATATATATATATATGTGTGTGTGTGTGTGTGTGTGTACGTGTACACATTTTGTTTCTGGGTGATGGTCTGGGTAAAGGAAGCCACATTCAGTATCTAAGTCATACTCTAATCCAGGAACATTTTAAATTAGAAATTGCATTTTATTTTTGTTTCTGTATTTATGCATGTGCTTGTATGTTTCTCAGCTTGTCAACAGAATCTCTCTGTGAGGTGGGGCATATTCATATACAGTATACCCTAGAATATTTATTGAATTAAAATCTATGAAATTGCAATGTTTGGAGATCTAGATATTGATCCAGATTCAGCAGAATACATTTTGATGGAGGGGATAATCCTTGTAGTCAAGAATACTTTTCTTTCCGTCCTTATGTTAATCGAGGTAGACAGATATAATCTTGGCAGCAGCATGCACTCTGCTGAGTGCCCTTGCACTTTATAACATTCAGTTAAATTCCTAAGTTAAATTCTACGTTATTTGCACTTTGGCAAATCAGCACCTGCATATGCACACTGCTGAGGGTCGTGTTCTCTGCTGTCTAATTTATAATTATTTTTTCTTTTACAGTTGGATAAATGAGTACAAGAGGGTACTTTTAGTTTTTTGCATCATCTAACACATGAAATTAAAATGTTTATCCACTTGCTGTTTCATTTGTGCTCCAGTATAACAAGACTCATGTCCTCAGTGAGGCCTTGGAGGTGGGCGGTGTGTGTGTGTGTGTGTGTGTGTGTGTGTGTGTGTGTGTATGTGTGTATGCCGATAAAATTAGTCATCTTGCAAATCTGTGCTGCTGGTGAACAGTTTGTGCTGCAGGAAGCACATCTCCAGCTGTTAAAGCATTTAATATCACCCACTCATTCTAAGCCTATATTAAGTGGCTGAGACGAGCTGAGGAGAAGGTTTGGTGACAGCCATAAAGGAGGCTGCAAGGATAAATGGAGCATCTCACAGCTAACGGTGACGTGGAAGAATACCCATACTGAAGGCTGGAGAAATATGAAAAACCGACACATGCTGGAGAAAGAAGAGACATTTTAAAGAGATCTGCTGGATCACATAATCGTCAGTCCACCAGGTTGCGCTGTTGTACTGCAGTAACACAGTGAGAAAACAGTTCTGACCTTATAAATGGGACCAGTCTGAGCATTTCTCAAAGATTTGCATAGGCAGCGAATGAGAGGATGCAGCACATAGCTTCAATTAAAAACAGACGGAACAGATCTGAATCATGAGAGCAGTCAGGTCAGATCAGGGAGCAGTGTCTGGATGGCAACCATCCAGGCAGATAACTTGTCCATTCCCATCTTCTGACAGTAGCCATCTATGTGCTGCAGCCAGGACTGTCGTGACCAAATGTCATCATGTGATGAGTTGGGTATCCCCTTCGCATCATTTAGTGATACGCAGGGGAACCCCACCACTCACCCCAACCTTAACCGTAACCCAAATATAGAACAAAATGTGTTGAGGGTTGACGTGGGAGTCAAACAGATAAATTTTCCTTGTTGTCATAGAAACCAGGGTACTGTATGTTAACATGCTATTCCCCCCGCGTCACTCAGTGACATGATGGAGGTTCCCTAGCTGTTACAGACTGATTCTAAAGGGTACCAACTGAGCATAAAGATGTGACAAATTGGGTGTGAGAATGTATAATTCAAAGATGCCAAGTACCAAAGTCATCAACATTTCTCTGTAGGACACAGTAAGACAGGAAGTACCAGCACTCTAAAGACATGGACCTTTGTTCTCCTGAAAGGTATCAGTACCACCAAAGACCTTTGTCCAGCAACCATAAGACTCCATGAGGTCTTTCCTGGAGTCTCTTGATCTCAAATGCCAGTGCCTTGGGGACGTGAATGTCACTGCCGAGATAAGTCTCTACAACACCTTCACTGCATACAGATCTACTTCTGATGGCTGATACCAGGAAGTTTTGATCCAGAACAATCAGAATACAGACACTCCGGCTCTTCACTCAAGTTCTCATGTGCCTTAATCAGGGTGTCTATTGATTCCACAGACAGACACTACACAGCAAAAAGGACAGTGTTAAATTACACAGTAATGACACAGTTGATACATGTTTTTCAGAGTTTATATAGCGTTGTACTTTTGAGAGTTAAATTACCACGAGGCTTGGGGAGTAATGGAATACATGTAACAGCGTTATGTAATTAGGATACAAAAAAAGGTAACTGTATTCCACTACAGTTACAGAAAAAAAAGACGTATTCAGATTACAGGTATATTTAGTAAAAATGGGGGTTCCCCCGGAGCAGCTGGAGGAGGTGTGTGTGGATCGGGAGGTCTGGGTGGCTTTGCTTGAGCTGCTGCCCCCGCGACCCGACTTCGGATAAAGCAGAAGAAAATGGATGGATGGATGGATGGATAGTAAAAATGGGGATTAGTTCACAGGATTACAATTTTAAGGCATTTTATGATATTATCTGTATATAATATATTTTTTTTCTTTGAAACGAAAACGTTCCTTCATGGACAGCGACATGACGTCTCCTAACCAGGCAAAATATTGAAGTTCCAGGATGTTAATGCATTTTCAATGGAGATCTGTGACTGAACACACTCAGAAAAATGCTCGCAAAATACGTGTTAAAATGCCATTTTGACCTGGATGTCGAGCCAGTAAAATTAAATGACATTAAATTATGTCAGGAACATATTAAACTTACTCTGACACACACACATTCCCAAATATTAGTGTTGAAAGTTACACGGATCTGTGCTGTTCAAGCTGTTGAGCTGAGGTGTCCTGCAGCTGCTGTGTTCAACACAGCTCCTAAAACCATTACAATACATATTTATTATATTTTTACACAATTATCCTTTATTGACCGAGTTTCATTCATGAAGTCAGTGGTGTGTGTACACATCTCTATGTGTGGGTGTGACTGTGAGCAACACAGCGCGGGTCAATATAATCTCATTATTTTAAGGAGCAAATAAAAAAAAAAAATCCTCAGTCTTGTCGAACAATTTTAATCACTAACGACAAGTATTTTAACTAGACATTGGTCTAGCAGTGGAAAATATCAACTACGAGGGCTGTCAATAAAGTATAGGTCCTTTTTATTTTTTTCAAAAACTATATGGATTTCATTCATATGCTTTTACGTCAGACATGCTTGAACCCTCGTGCGCAGGCGTGAGTTTTTCCACGCCTGTCGGTGACGTAATTCGCCTGTGAGCGCTCCTTGTGGGAGGAGTCGTCCAGCCCCTCGTCGGAATTCCTTTGTCTGAGAAGTTGCTGAGAGACTGGCGCTTTGTTTGATCAAAATTTTTTCTAAACCTGTGAGACACATCGAAGTGGACATGGTTCGAAAAATTAAGCTGGTTTTCATTGAAAATTTTAACGGCTGATGAGAGATTTTGAGGTGATACTGTCGCTTTAAGGACTTCTCACGGTGCGAGACGACGTGCAGCGCTCCCAGGCGCTGTCGTCAGCCTGTTTCAAGCTGAAAACCTCCACATTTCAGGCTCTGTTGATCCAGGATGTCGTGAAAGAACAGAGAAGTTTCAGAAGAAGTCGGTTTCAGCATTTTATCCGGATATTCCACTGTTAAAGGAGATTTTTTTAATGAAAGACGTGCGGACGGGTCCGCGCGTCGGGACGCAGCCGGCGCGAAGTTCCGCCACAGGAAAAACACCTCCGTTGGAAGCCTTAAGGACAAGTTGGAACATGTCCAGCTGTTAAACAATTTCTCATATACTCACTCCACTGAAAGCCATCAAAAGCCGCCTGGATTTTACAAATGGTTATCAACACGGAGGTGTTTTTCGTGTGCTGCCGCACCATGCCGGCTGCGTCCCGACGCGCGGACCCGTCCGCACGTCTTTCATTAAAAAAAATCTCCTTTAACAGTGGAATATCCAGATAAAATGCTGAAACCGACTTCTTCTGAAACTTCTCTGTTCTCTCACGACGTCCTGGATCAATAGAGCCTGAAATGTGGAGGTTTTTCATCTTGAAACAGGCTGACGACGGCGCCTGAGAGCGCTGCACGATGTCTTGCACCGTGGGAAGTCCTTAAAGCGACAGTATCACCTCAAAATCTCTCATCAGCTGTTAAAATTTTCAATGAAAACCAGCTTAATTTTTCGAACCGTGTCCACTTCGATGTGTCTCACAGGTTTAGAAAAAATTTTGATCAAACAAAGCGCCAGTCTCTCAGCAACTTCTCAGACAAAGGAATTCCGACGAAGGGCTGGATGACTCCTCCCACAAGGAGTGTTCACAGGCGGATGACGTCACCGACAGGCGTGGAAAAACTCACGCCTGCGCACGAGGGTTCAAGCATGTCTGACGTAAAAACATATGAATGAAATCCATATAGTTTTTGAAAAAAATAAAAAGGACCTATACTTATCATCCAAATATCACGGACAAAGTGACAAGAAGAACCAAAACCACTTACTTATGGAAGGAAATATTGTCTCCCTTGTTCCTCCGTTTGTGGCTTTGCCAACATGCGCAGCTTTCCGGCATATTCCACCTGTTTCTTGAACTTCTATGCACGCAAATCACTAACTTGCCTGGAATTAAAATGGCGACCACGCCTCCTTACTGACAGTATTTACTTAATGGTTTTCATTATGCTGTTGTTCTTATTCTGAGAGTTCAATAAGTGGACTGATATGTTAAACATGGTGTGAATGCTATGTGAAAGACTAAAGTAAGATAATTTTATGTTTACTGAACAAGTAGTAGACTTATTTTTGTTTTGTATATTGTTCTGCAAGCCACTTTTAATTACTAATTCATCCGCACACCGCCTTATCCTTCATTTGTTTGGCATTTTTTGTTGAAAATTTAGCAGGTGAACACTGGGTGTGTTTAAAACAATATTGTGGGTGCTCTTAATTCATAATGTGAAGTAAAACAGAGCATGCCATGTAAAAGAAACAGTTTTATTTTTGCTTAATAAACTGTACTATGTGGTCAAGACTATTTCTATTTAGTTTCTTTTGTCTGTATTAGCATATTTGATATTGGCGTAATCCAGAAGTAATTGAAAATAATCAAATTACATTACTTTAATATTATGGTACTTGGATTACGTTACTGACTACATTTTTCAACAGGTAACTAGTAACTGTATCGGAATACATTTTTAAAGTAACCCTCCCAACCCTGATTACCACAGTCCAAAAAATTAAGCATTCCACATTATGCTAGAGTTGAATTTTTAACTCTTCACAAAAGAGTACCTAAACACTGTTTGATTATAGTTGTACTTGTCTAGCCTTTACAGACTAAGCCCCTGTGTCCATATCATATTTTTTTTTCTGAGTACCAGTGTCTTCTTTTTATTTAGTCTAAATGAGAAATGCAGGTATGCAGCCACATGCAGCCACCAGAAACAAACAAACAAACAAACAAACAAAATGCTACACCTTGCATCTTGTCTTTTTAAGAGTGGACCACTTATTTTTTTCACTTGCTCTGAGTGGTGTTAAGATTAAATTTCTGAACTTTTCAGAAAGATACTGTGATGTCACTGCAGTGCCTTCTTAAACAGCCAGGAGGGGAGGTCTGTTTTTGCTGATTTGTCACTCAAACTCTCTAACAACAGAGACAAAACAAACAAACAAAAACCTCAGCTGTGAAGCAGATTGGACAGACACTTGGTTCTTGCTGAGGGTGAGGACTTTTTATTGTGGTACATTATAAGATAGTTGTTAGCTGTTTATTATTGCCACAGAGGCAAACTGCATGAGAAAGCTTGTTTTTCCCACAGAAACTGCTGAAGCCACTGGGATTTAGCATTTGTTGGGGTGCTCTCAGCACACTTCTGCTGGGGGGAAACAAACTATATGGACATAGGACCTAAGGCTTCAGATTAGGTTTGAAGCGCTTTGAGGCAACTCTGTTGTGATTTGGCGCTATATAAATGGAAATAAATTGAAAGTGAAATTGAAATTGAACCAAGAACCTTTGGTATGTGGGACAACAGAGCAACACACAAAGGCCTCATTTATCACTCAGCTCACAGACAAACCTAAAATTTTAGAGTGTGGTATAACAGCCCAGTTTTTTTTTTTGTGCTCCTGTGACGAAATGAGTCAAATTTTCGTGACGGAGCTTTTTAACGCACTATTCCTAACCCCACTCCCATCCCCAACCCTAACCATAACCTAATCTTACTCCTTTCCCCCACCCTAAGCATAACCACCCCAACCCCCCCGCTTCACTTTTAATTTAGTGCAGCCATCACGGAATGAATGAGAATGAATTTGTGCTGCCGTGACGAAAATGAGGCGCTTTTCGTCACAATATCACGAACCAATAGATTAATGTATATTTCGTGCTGCTGAAGCACAACTTGCCGTGACACTAGGTTGGATATAACACCCATGGGGAACTGAATTAACACTGACATGATCAACTCTGAGAAACAACTCACAACTCTTTCCAAGGTTCAATCATGTTATAATAACTATGTAACTAGCATGTACTAATGCTGACAAAGAAGAACTTAACACAGACTCAATCTATGGTATTGTAGTGTTTTTCCTTTCAAATGTATCATCACCAAATTTAGATGGTTTGATCATCATCAATAAAGGAAATCAGTTTTATGATATTCTTACATTTGTCTGAGTATTGTGAGTTTATCATGATGGAGGAGTTTGTGTATCCCTATGACTTTGTAACTGTGTTGTCAGGGACATCAGCTCCTCATAGGCCCTCCCAAGGAAATCTGGTCCCAAGCAAGAGACTGGAGCAGTTCTATGAATACACAATACCTCGTTACAGACATGTCGCCCAGAATAGGAAAACTGCGGACATGTTCTGGGAGTACAGCTTGGTGGCAATGCTGTGTCTGTGTCCATGGGGTCAGCCCAGAGAAGCAACATGGACTTGTTATGTGGGCTCAATATGTGCAAAGTTAAAGTGCACACCTCTGGTGAATGAAATGCCAAATGAGCTGACTATTCTAAATAAATAAAGACTTATGAAAATATTGATGTGTTTTGTCTTTGGTACCATATAGACAGAGACTTTATTTGCCATTTGTACTCGCACACAAGGTTTGGGTACATTGGAATTCTTGTGCAGAGCTCACGAATAAACGTATAAAAGGTACAACGGTAGAAAAAGGATACCTGGTGCACCTGAAAAAGATATATATTATAAAGTGTCAGGTTAGTGGGGATAGAAAACAGCAGTTATTGCACAACTGTATTCCAACACAGTGGATATTGCACAGATAATAAAGTGCATATTGCATATGTGGGTTCATTTCAGTCTTTTTCCTTGTATGTGTAGACCTTCTTGTAGAAAAGATGGTGTCAATAGTGTTCAGAGACCAGCTGATCATTTCCATGGTTAATCCAATAGTAGTCCAATAGATCCAGTATCCAATATAGTTTGAGGAATTCACAGTCTGGTGAAGTAGGGACTTGGAGGTTAAAGCAGAGAGCCGAGATAAGGGAGAGTGGAGGAGATGTGACCACCCTCGTCGGAGTCCCAAGCTGAATGTCCCAAGCTGATATGCACAGCACTGCACTTGCCTCCGTCACATAATGTCCAGCAATACCACCATAAGCCATGACATGGACACCGGACCGGAGATTAATCATGGAGAAAGAAGAATTTTATCCGTGTGTTTATAAGTGTGACAAGAAGACTGAGATAGTGACGGGAGAGCTGTGACATGGACACTGATCCAGCCCCCAGCCATTACCTTACTGGATCATAGACGATCTGTAACTATAGACGATCGATCGGATATTTATTGAGTGTTGTGTTCATACAATTTGGAGGTTTTGAAAGGAGATATTAACTTTGTTTACATACGGAGCCATGTGGAACTGGAGCAGGAGCAATTCTACATGGCTGCTGTATGCTCAGCAGATGCATCTCTCACTGTACGTATTTATTAAGACTTTGTGATTATTTTAGTTTACATTTTTTTCTGAATACAAAAAGCAACCTGGATCAACTTACTGGTGTAATTCCAAGCATGAAACTGTAATTGGGCACAGGCGAGTGACCTTCACGCAGCTAAAAATCTGTTCCTATGGTTACCTAACAATTATGGATAAAAATGGCTGTGAATCTGTCTGTATAGACATTCAAGTCCAGACTTCAGACGCACTTATTTTCCTTTTCGTATGGCTAGTATACTGGCATAGTATGTTACTATACTTTTTATTCTTTTAAAATCATTTTATTAGGAAACGGAGCGGGCCGCAGCCTCTAGCTTAGGGCTAGTGGCCAGCGATAACCTTAGAATTTCTTCTGTTTTTCTTGTTGCTTAATGCTGAAAAATTATACTGTATTTGTTGTCTTTCCGACATCTGATTGTTTTTTTTTTTTATCTCTGTTTAAGGTGCGGCTCCATCCAGAGATGGGTGTGGTGTTTGCTTCTGCTACCCTCCTGTCCTGTGCACTGGAAAAATTTCCTGTATATTCATTTTGTGAATTGTTTGTTAAATGTGTCGGTAGCATGCCCCAAGCAGAGGGTCACCCCTTTGAGTCTGGTCTGCTTGAGGTTTCTTCCTCAAATCATCAGAGGGAGTTTTGTGCTTGCTCTAGGGGTTGGTAAGGTTAGACATTACTTGTGTGAAGCGCCTTGAGGCAACTTTGTTGTGATTTGGTGCAAGACAAATGAAAATAAATTGAAACTGAAATTGAAATTAAAGCCCTGCAATAGACTGTTGGCTTGTCCAGGGTGTATCCCTCCTCTTGCCCAGTGACAAAAGGGATTGGCTGCAGTCCCCACCAGACCTTTCAATGCAACAAGAAGATTTAGAAAAAAGCCTGAGTGGATGAACTGATCAAATGCCAAGGAGCACATGTTGCACTCTCAGAGTGCACATTCTACTTTAAATTAAATTTTTGAAGCATCATTAAGAAATCTGAATTTGTGCAAGTGGCATGGTAAGAAAGAGTCATACATAGAGCTGTACTAGTGTGATTTCTGTACAAATAATACCAACAGGCCTTATGTCCCATTCTCATATTCTCATGCATCTAGGAAGATCACAGTCTACAACTGTGAGAAACCAGCCTGTGAAGATCATGGTTGCCCACAAATGTGCCAAACACAGTGAGTTCACTCCATGACATCCTGCAGATGACATGTAGCAGGACATGTATGTGGGCATGTGCTAGATTTGAAGTTTTACTGCATAATGATTCTAATAAATGCCGTTGTGCAGCCTCTCATCAAAAAGAAAAATATGAATCCATCTGTGCTGTCTAATTTCAAGCCTATCTAAATTGGGACTCCAATTAGGACTCCAAGCCTATCTTTCAGCTTGGGACTCCCCCCAAGCTGACGGCGGCACATCTCAGGGTTGCTGTGTGGCCTTCAACCAATTCTGAGGTAACTGGATTCTGAGGTAACTGGAGTGGAAACGTAATTTCTCCACTGTGAGATTAATAAAGTATATCTAATCTAATCTAATCTAAATTGCCATTTCTGTCCAAAATTTTAGAGAAAGTGGTTCTTATTCAGCTCCAATCACTTTTATTGGGCAATAACATCTATGAGAACTTTCAGTCTGGTCTTAAACCATGCCACAGCACTGAGACAGCACTGGTGAGAGTTTTTAACAAACTAATGGTAACTGTTGACTCAGGAAACCCTGCATTGCTTGTGCTCCTTGATCTGACAACAGCTGCTTTTGATACTGTGGATCATGGGATCCTCCTAGCATGACTGCAAAAGTGGGTGGGCATTACAGGCTCTGCACTCTCATGGTTCCAGTCATATTTGACTGACCGGAGTTATTCCATGCAGCTAGGTGAATTCACCTCATCCACAGCCCCTTTCATCACTGGGGTCCCCCAAGGCTCCATCCTCGGGCCGATTCTTTTCCTGCTGTGTATGTTGCCATTGGGCTCAATTTTTAGAAAATATAATCTTTCTTTTCACTGTTATGCTGATGATGTTCAGATTTATCTGCATTTTACATCAAAATCTAACGACTCCATACAGTCATTGCTTGATTGTTTAAATGACGTTAAGTCCTGGTTGACCTCATTTTTTTTTTAAATTTAAAAGAAAACAAGACTGAAATGATAATGTCTGGAAATTGTCCATCTGATTTTCCTGCTGGCTTTCTGGGCCCTCTTACACCAAACATCCGCTCATCAGTGAGAAATCTTGGTGTAATATTTGATGACAAGCTGAAATTTGACCACGAGGTTAGTTCAGTTATGAAAAACAGCTTTTTTCATTTAAGGATTTTATCAAGAGTAAAAGGATATCTGTCACACAAAGATCTCAAGACAGTAATCCATGCTTTTATTAACACAGGACTGGATTACTGTAACTCGCTGTATTTTGGTCTGGACCAGTCACTCTTGCACTGCCTGCAGCTGGTACAAAATGCAGCTGCTCATCTCCTTTTAGAATAGATTTTAATGGCCTAGCCCCCAAGTACTTGGCTAAGCTCCTTCATGTCTACGCCCCTGCTAGAGCACTGAGATCCGTGAATCAACTGCAACTGGTCACCCCAAAAATGAGACTAAAAACGAAATATGACATAGCCTTTGTGGCTACGGCCCCTATAGGCTCCGGAACAACCTGCCCTGGCACATCCGCTCTGCGGGATTGATCAAGGTTTTTAAATGTTCCCTAAAGACTCACCTCTTCTCTCTGGCTTTTAATCAAGTTTAAGTGGGCTTCTGGCAAAATTTTATTTGAATTTAATTTTTAATTATATTTTAACTAATTTATTCAATTATATTTATAGCACTGTGTTATGTATTTTAGTACTATTTACTGTAATTGCTGCATTTTATTGATTATCCTGTTTTAATGTGTACAACACTTTGGTCAACCCTGGTTGTTTTAAATGTGCTCTCTAAATAAAGTTTGAGTTGAGTAATAAAGCTGTGAGAAAGGAATTGCATTTCTATGGGACTTTTACACCTGAAGCGTTTTGGAGTGAAGTCTCACATTCACACACCATTGGCATCATGCTGCCATGGAAGGTGCTAAACTGCACTCTGGGAGCAACTTGGAGATTAAGGATCCTGCCCAATGGGTCTTACTGATCTTTCTGTCTGATGCGGAAACAAACAAGGATCCTCAACCACTTCAACCCTGAGACCATGAACCCATTATGATGATAATGTGCACATGATAAAATGTTGTCTCACCACTGATTCATTTTGGCACACCAAGCAAATATACCATAACTGTAACTAATTTTAATGTTGTTAGCTAACAGTAGGCCCGTGTGTGTTGTATTTTGATCACCTGATTTGTGTTATTGTTAGAATGGTCAAAGCAGTTGGTCATCCCCCTGAGTCTGAAAAAATGCCGGAAGGAGTGTTTCCTGATCACTGTTGCCTACATGCTTTCTAAGTGGGGTGGGGAAGGTTACACCTTAGCCTTGTGAAGCGCCTTCCAATGACGTAAGTTGAGATTTGGTGCCATATAAATATATTGAACTGACTTGTGTATGTATTGTCTCATCTGTCCAGTGGATATCCAGCAAAACCTTTGTGTGCAATATGTTGATAGTTTATGCTGAGTACTTTCCATCAGGAGCTCTGGTCACCTATATTTACTACGTGCATACGAGGTCTGTTAGAAAAGTATTGGACCTTTTTATTTTTTCAAAAACCTGATGGATTTGAATCACGTGTGCTTGCATGAGCCAACCTTGAACCTTCGTGCGCATGCGTGATTTTTTTCACGCCTGTCGGTTGCATCATTTGCTTGTAAGCAGCCTTTGTGTGAGGATGGGTGGAGTCTCTCGTCGTTTTTTCTTTGCAAGGAAATGGCGGAACGACTGGAGCAGCGCGACTTCATCAAATTTTGCCAGAAACTGGGCGACAGCCAGGTGGAAACCATTCGGATTATTCAGACGGCTTTCGATGATGATGCTATGGGCATCACACAGATTAAGGAGCGGTACAACCAGTTTAAACACGGCCGCACAATGGTGGAGAGCGAGCCGCGGTCCGGTCGGCCATCGACACGCTGAAATGACCAGATCATTTTCAAAGTGAACTCTGTGGTGATGTGGGACCGTCGTGTGACTGTCCGAGAAATTGTGGAAGAGGTGGACATCAGCACTTTTTCGGCACATTCCACTGTGACAGAAGATTTGGCATGAAAAGAGTTGCAGCAAAATTCATCGGCACAAAGCTGATGGCACAGCAAAAGCGCCACCATGTTGAAGTCTCACAGGACATTCTGTGACATGCCCAGCTCATCCACAATTTCTCAGATAGTCACATGACTGAAAAGCCACCGAAAGCCGTCTGAATCTTCTGAATGGTGCAAGAGCTGGGCATGTCACAACATGTCCTGTGAGGCTTCAACAAGGAGCACTTCGTGCTGATGAATATCACTGCAACTCTTTTCATGGCCAAATCTTCTGTCACAGTGGAATGTGCCGAAAAAGTGCTGATGTCCACCTCTTCCACAATTTCTCGGATAATCACACGACGGTCCCACATTACCACAGCGTTCACTTTGGAAATGATTTTGTTGTATGGCTGGGGGGGCCTGGCTGCCTTTTTGTTTCTGTCTTTTGTTTTTCCTTCCAGGTGGCTTGCATTTGGGACTGAGTGGCTGTGTAGCTGAGTTTATCAGGACCTCACCCTGATCACCTGAGGCTGATCACCTGCGGCTCGTCAGGACTCACAGCTGTGGTGCATCTACATGGATTGGAACATGGTGGCATTTAAGACTGGAGTACACAGTGTGTTTTTGCCAGAGAGTCGATCTTGTGACCAGACGGGTGAGATCGTCGTCTCGGGAGCCATCTCATCATCAGTGGATGCAGAGAACGTCCAGGTTTGATGCATGGTCTGTGAAAGAGGAGAGGGTGAGGTCTCACGCTCGTCAGCACACTTCCTGAGGTACGTTAGATTTTGTGAATAACATTTATACAGTCAGTAAATGTGGTGTCCCTCACACCTTATTATATTGAGCTGTATGTTGTTCGTGTAATCAGCTTCCTCTGCAGTGGAGTTTTGTGAACTGGGTGTTCCATGCCTGCAGGGTGGGAAGCTGATTAGTAATTAAGCCAGGAAGTGTTTGCTGTTTGTGCACCTTTGAGCGTTCTCTCTGTGTGTTGAGTGTGGACTCACATAATGATTCCTTCTTTCACAGACTCGGTTTGTCGCGGCCACCTGGGGGGTGTCGGCGGGGTCCTTGGGTCCGGGTTGGTTCTGGCTCCGGACCGTTGGCGCTGCTGGGAGCGCACCGCAAAACCACCACGCCAGACTGCGCACTTTTATATTTTTTCACAGCACTGTTATGTTCATTAAACTCTGTTATCCTTTGTACCATGCTCTGCTTATTTTATACTGGGTCCTTCAAACGCTGGTCGGTTCTCCGGGCTGCGTCCGACACATAACAGATTTGGTCATTTCAGCATGTTGATGGCCGCCCGGAGTGTGGCTCGCTCTCCACCGTTGTGCGGCCGTCTTTAAACCGGTTGTACCGCTCCTTAATCTGTGTGATGCCCATAGGATCGTCACCAAAAGCCATCTGAATAATCCGAATGGTTTCCATGTGGCTGTCACCCAGTTTCTGGCAAAATTTGATGAAGTCGCGCTGCTCCAGTCGTTCCGCCATTTCCTTGCAAAAAAAAAAAAAACGATGAGAGACTCCACCTGTCCTCACACAAAGGCTGGTTACAAGCAAATGACGCAACCGACAGGCGTGAAAAAAATCATGCATGCGCACGAAGGTTCAAGGTTGGCTCATGCAAGCACACGTGATTCAAATCCATCAGGTTTTTGAAAAAAATAAAAAGGTCCGACACTTTTCTAACAGACCTCGTATGTTGCTTTGTTTTTGCTTCAATTTCACATTCTTTTTTCTGTGACTTTCTGTCACAACTGAAGCTTGACCACATTTCTTTCTTTCCATGATCTGGACCAACTTTACCTTTCAAATGTTGGAAAAGTACCCAAACATCATTTATAATGTTGCCACAGAAAGTGTGTTATGGCATCTTATTGTGTGGGTCAAAATCCGAAATTGGATCCACATAAGGTGAGTTTTGATCATATTGGCAATATAACATAAGATTGTGAATCTTTTATTTGAAAATCAAAGAACATAATTATAGTGGTGCAAAAGAAAATTGTTTTTATGACTTAAATGGTAAAATGAAAAGCATCAAAGGGCTGATGTATACCCTGCACCCTCAACACAGCACAATATGCATGAACAAGTAAATTATATTATGTACAGCTTCATCATATGACTTCTGTATGATTTCATTAGGAAGTCGTTCATACGAATCAATCATAAACATTTTGCTCATCTAGTTTTCTTGGTTGTTGGTCCATGTTTTCCTTGACACTGACTTCGACTATACTTAAAATTCAAATCAACTCTAGATATCATCCAACTAATATCTCTACCAAGCTTCATCCATCTAGGCTTCTTGAGATATACAACAACACCAAAAATGTTTTTTTCAGACCATGTTTTCCTTAACCTTTGACCAAAATATATTCACCTCTTGATAACTATCAAAGCTAATATTCCCACCAACATTTAAGGGGTCCAGTAAGTTTTGGGCTATCTTATACACAGACAGACACACATGCCAGTGAATACAGTACTCTGCTGTCACCACTTCGCTGACATGCAGGATCAAACTCAAAAGTGTGCATGTGTAACCATGTAACATTTAGGTGTGCAGTAAGTATCACAGGATATAATAGACCATCCTAAATGGAGCAAAAAGACACTAAATAAATAACAATAAATAAATATCCAGTAAATTAAGGTTTTGGATGAAATTAGGGTGTTGGAATGATTGGTTATTGGCAAATGTTTCATGATTGCGCATCTTTCATTCGGTGGTACAACTTAATGGTGTTTATAATGATGCAAGCTGTGCAAACCACTTAAAACAACTTGTAAAGATTTCAATGCATGTGCAGCACATCCCAGATAAGAATAGAATAGAATAGAACAGAATAGAATAGAATGGATGTTTATTGTCATTGCATTTCTGCAATGAAATTCTGGTGGCACTTTCAAAACAGCTACACACACACAAACACACACACACAAAACAACACAGCAGCAGCTTTAAAAAACAATGAACAGCTTCACAGGATGGGAAGACCTTCTTAAAATCCCCCCCAAAAAGTGCTTAATAAATTTTTTAAGGTGCTTAATGCTCAGTGAGGTAAGATAGTTTTAGATATGTAAACAGAATGTATTATTTATTGCACATGTTGATATCCATTATTGAATGTCTGGATTTATGGGAGGGGGACGGGGTGGGGGTGATAGTGGCTACAGCTCTGGGAGAAAAGCTGTTCCTTAGCCTATTTGTCTGTGTCCTTATAGTGTGCGGTACCTCTTCCACAATGGCAATGGAGCAAACAGGGCATGTCCCGGGTGGCTTTGTCCTTGCACAGAGGAAGGTGTGGGCCAACAGCAAGCGCTCAACAAACCTGGTTGCTGACCTCCTTCAGACTCACAAATGGAAGCGCAGATGGTGCTGCACAACACAGCAGCCACGCTGAGGCCCCCATGGATGGACACAAATACACAGATGCACGGTCACACTAAAACAAAGAGGGTGCACACTCTCCACTTGGAGTCACACAATGCAAAGTAGATTCTGAGACCCACAGGTACCCATCTCACACAGCATATGCTGAAATCCAGTGGTGGTGAGCCAATGTGCAGAGACAAATGGTCTCCAGGGACAATCAACACCTGCTGTCAATCACACATGCCATGCACACACACACACACGCACACACACACACACACACACACACACACACACACACACACACACACACACACACACACACACACAGACACACAAACACACACACACACACACACACACACACACACACACACAGACACACAAACACACACACACACACACACACACACACACACACACACACACACACACACACACACACACACACACACACACACACACACACACACACACGTGAATTACAGTGGGCTGAAGGAGAAATAACTGCCTTACTAAAGCATGATGCTGATTAAATTAACTCCCACTACTGCTTTCACTCCCTTGCACAAGGCATGTCACTCCCAAGGGGGAGGGAGGGACATCAAGAGGCAGCGAAAGAGAAGCAAAAGTGACAAGAGAGACAAAGAGAGGCTTAATCATTTTAACGATAAACTGCTCAAGCTTTGCGATTCTCCATCAGACACGTCCAGTCAAAGATACTCAGCAGAGTAAAGCCGACGAGTCAGATGGAACAAAATATGCTCCATAAGCAATTTAATTACATATGCCACTAAGTATTGCGGTTACAGGAACAAACGTTGGAGGCTTGCAGCTCTACATGGCATGAAAAATTTAAAGTTTTCTTCTGGAAAACACTGACGTCAATAAATTGCAGGCAGCAGGCTCGTATTCAGCAGCCCGGCCATGTTGTGGTGCTTGTGTCGGAGCTTTCTAGTTTTCTCTCTCTGTGGAACGTCGTCTCACTGCTGAGACACTTCACATTTCACAGGCTCTCGTTACATGTGGAACAGAATGTACCTGACACAACTGAACTGATTTGTGATTGAGAGAAAGACGGGCAAACTATCGAAAAGTGTACACTGTGACAACTGCAAAGTGCCCATACCTCCACCAACATCCAACCAATCCTTGGTTTACATCTTCACATTTCCCTTTACCTTCTTCTTCTTCTTCTTCTTCTTCTTCTTCATTGACAGCTATTCCTTGATGTTTTCTCTAACATTATTACATGGTTATTACTGATCTTTGCTGCAGATTGCTCATTTTTGTTTCTTAATGTTAACCTGTAATTCAGATCCTGATCATTGTTTCTGATCATTCACCATTGATCACTGAGCTTGATTGCTGAACTTTGATACTATTCACTGTTCTTGAACCTGATATTTAATTTTACTCTTTGATCCCAATCTTTGATCCTGATCGTTTATGCAAATTGCAAACATTTGACCCTCATCTTTGCTTATCATCACTTTTCATCATTGATCTTTGATGGCTGATCTTGATTGCCAACCTTTTATCCTATTCACTGATCTTCAATCCTGATATTTGTGGTGGATTGTGAACATTTGGTCCTGATTGCCATTCTTGACCACTCATCTTTCATCACTGATCTTTGACGACTGATCTTGATTGCAAAACCTTGATCCTGTTCACTGATCTTGAACCTAATCCTTGAGTGATTTTAGCTGTAGAATGTTTGAGCCTTGTTTCTGACCACTTATCTTTGTTCACTGAACTTTGAACCTGGTTGTTGGCCTTTGAGCCTGAGTTTGAGGCTGATTAAAGGGCCAAATGCAGCATGATCAAATATCAAAGACCAAAGATCAAAGGCATGTTCTCACCGACAATACACTTAATTACTGTGAAGTTACAAGCAGGTTAACATGTTATATTTACTCAATTTCTCAAATTTACTTACTCTAAAGTAAATCACTAAATCACTCAGTTAAAGTTACTGTTTAGTTATTTGCTAATATTTACAATTTCATATAATCAGTTATTTTACTAGAATGCTGTCTTTTAGATATCCTGAGTCATTTAGTTACTTTTACTTTTAAGCCACTTGCCTTGAGGAAAGATCTACCACTTGATCTGAATATGCACAAAATTTAATCAGCTCTTCATTTGCCCAAGGTCAATGTCCCTACCAGATCAGATTAAAATCTGGTCATGCCCTTTTGAGATGTTCTGCTAATAGACAAACAAATGACAATCCTCAGTGACAAAGAGAGTGAATCTAAAAAAACAACAAAAAACACTGGAATCAGAGTTCAGGAAAATCTTGACATCTTATAAGATGTCATATTTTATAAGATGTCAGGATTTTTACAGTAGGCCATCGAGCGGGGGATTAGAGACCCTGCAGGGCTTATGACAAATATGGATGTGGAATTAACTAGCTTGACGGGGAATTTAGTGCAGAGAATTGACTGTAGTGAGGGTGGTTTTACAGGGAGGTAAATTTATCAAGTTGAGACTGTGGCTTGTTTCCGCAGACGTGTCCTTAAGAATTATAGAGGGATATGTTTTGCAAACTTATTACCCATTACTACACTGGATGACAATGAAATTGAGGATGGCCCATTGGCTGTTCCAGCAATATCAAATATTTCATGTCTGTTACCTACAATCCACATGGATTGTCATAAACCTAAAGCTACTTCCAGGCACCTTGTATATGTTACTTTGGAGCCACTGTTCAACTGTTGATCCCACTGAGGTCCCTAGTTTGGGTTTTATTAACATCAGATCACTTTCCTCAAAATCACTGATGGTTAATGATCTAATTGTTGATCACCACTTAGATATGCTTGGGTTATGTGAAACCTGGCTTAGACCTACAATTGTCCTTCCTTTAAATGAGTCCTGCGCACCGGCTTATACATTTAGACATGTTCCTCGTGATGTGAATCAAGGTGGGGGTGTTGCTTTTATCGACAAATCTACGTTTACTTTACTAGCTGTTGGGGATCATGAATATCATTCTTAAGAGCATCTGATTCTCTGCTCTGTCCATGATGCTGTGTATTGTCAGGGTCAGAAGAATGGAAATCAGTCTTGTTATTTTGTCACTGTTTATAGGCCTCCCAGCCCATACTCTGAATTCTTAGATGAATTTGGTGCATTCATTACTAACTTGTCAACCAGAATGGATACCATTTTGATTATTGGTCATTTTATCATTCATGTAAATAAGCCTTCTGATCCCCTCTGCAAATCATTTATGAAAATTGTGGATGCATTAGGATTTCACCAATGCATTTGTGATTTGATGCATACTAGTATAAATACACTGGATCTGCCTCTTGCACACAGTATTGTTGGTGCAAATATTGACATCATGCCTCTTGCATCGGTGGTCTCCGACCACTCACTTATTAGGTTTACATTTTTGCTGCTGTGCTTAGTGAAACAACAGCCTCGTTTATTACAGCAGCGACGCATTAACACTTCAACTGTAACTGAACTCGAGGCTAGATTGCCTGATATCTTAGCCTCACGTTTGGAGAATGTCCAGTCAGTAGACAGTCTTGTGGAGAGTTTGAATTCAGTGCTCAGAATTACACTTGATGTGATTGTGCCACCTCTATTAACCATGCCTTCCCAAAGTGCAGTCACTGATTTTAGGTTTCATAAATGTTTGTAACTATTCAGCTTTGTTTACCACATCTAAATATGTTAGCGGTCTAAAAATTATCAGACTAATCTTCTTATCGGAAGATTAGTCCGATAAATTTTAGCTGAAGATAAGATTTAGCTGAAAAGCTAAATCGATAATGAAAACATTATCTTCGATAATTAGCGGTTAGCAGTGATGCCGGTAACGCGTTACTTAGTATCGCGTTACTCTAATCTGACCACTTTTTTTTAGTAACGAGTAATCTAACGTGTTAATCTTTCCAAATCAGTAATCAGATTAAAGTTACTTCTCCATGTCACTGTGCGTTACTATTATTTTTCATTGTGGGTCGATAGCAGCATTAAACTTGGTCCGTGGGCAGGAGGTCGGGGTTCGACTGAACGTCCCACTTTCAGTGAGCTGTGAGCTTTTCATCCGCATTTTTTTGCAGCTGCTCGACTCGTCCTCACCTCTTAAAGCGCGGTGATCAGCACACCTGCACTGAGCTTTACAAAGACATTTTTATACTTTTTTCCCTCCTTTATTTAGAATTCTGAGCTGAGCTGCTCTGTATCGTCTCGTTAAAAACAACTGATCCTCCGCGACGCGTCAACAACTAACACTATTAAAAGTGTTAATGCACCTAAACTGTCTTTCTGAGGACCACATGATGTGAAAACGCAATAAAACTTTCTTACCTGTAAATCTGGTCATGTTTTCTGCATAAATAAATGTTATCCATTCTTTGTGCTCAAACGCCAAAGCAGGGGCGAATCCAGATGGAATGGGGGCGTGGGGCAGGGATGTGCCCCCCTCCCCCACAACACCCCTAGATTAAAGGTCCAGTTTTGAAGCCGTTTTTTTACTACAACTACTAATATTGCTTAAAATAATAATAATTTTGACAAGTAAAATGTTTAGAGAGAATTTAAATGTTAGAAAAATGTTAGAATTTAATAGTTACATTTATAAACAATGTAGGTTTGAAATTGCAAGTTGTACTGTTACAGTGCTGTCAACAGTTAAATATGAGGTCAAGAAAGAGGTCTTTATTTTACTTTTTATAAAACAAGTATTTATTTTCATTGAAGTCAAGAAAGGGTGACTATAAAGTGAGTTTTGGCAAAACAGGTATCATTGTCATGTTGACGTGGGTTGTTGTCGGCAGCTGGGGAAAGTAACTAAAAAAGTAACTAGTAATCTAACTTAGTTACTTTTACAATTGAGTAATCAGTAAAGTAACTAAGTTACTTTTTCAAGGAGTAATCAGTAATCAGTAATTGGATTACTTTTTCAAAGTAACTGTGGCAACACTGGCGGTTAGTGGATTAGTGGAACTGGGCCCACTACTGGGTACTACTCACCTATAAGTGTAAGTGGATTTTAATGGCCCAAAGATTAGTGCAGCCCAGGGCCCTGGTGCCACTGTCATCCAACCCTGCAATGTATAAACCAAATGAAATATGCAAATGCCCTAATATAAAGACATTAGATTTACATGAAATACACAAAAGACTCAACAGCAAGATTGCAGATAATGTAACTGAACACTAACAGCACAAACATATACAATGTTGTAAATGTGTAATTACCAGAGATCATAACACAACCAAGTGGCTTGTTGCTGGGAGGACGCCATGATTCATTTGTTCTCACATCTTGGTGAGAACATTATTCCAAAGCTCGATGGAGTGGGTGTGAGCAAATTCAGTTTAAGTCCTAATGATATGCTGTGATCTCGGCCTACCAACCCACTCTGTTCTTACTGCAGCAGGGAGAAAATCTGCAGCTGCAATATGAAACCAAGCTGTTGTGTGCAGCACAGGGGCGATGCTGGGATTTATTAACCAAATAAAGACCGTCCAACACAATGTGGTACAGAGAAAACATACAGACCGTGCTGCGGATATTCATGTCTCATCACATTTTTTTTCACTGATATTGATTTTACAGTCCCCCAACAAAATATTTAATGTTTTCCTAATTGAAATTCACTTTTTAACAGTCCGATTCATATCCAAACATACAAATCAAGCACCTGAATGCTCTACTCATCTTTGGCAATTGCAATGAATGTGAGATATCTTGTTTTCCAAAAAAGAACAAAATTGAATTTCACACATTAGTAGAGCAGCAAAATGGCAGTTTTGACAAGAATCATTCAAATGATGATACAGCATGGAAAGTGACAAAAACATTCATACTGCGGTACCTTTAAAAATTAGCTGCCAAGCTAAAATCCAAGTTGGCTACCTGCAACAATTATAAAATAAAATAAATCAAAATTCAACATGCCTCATGAATGAAACAACATATGTGAAAGATTACAGCTTAGTATTCTAAAACAGATGTTACCCATTAATTATGATTAATAACCCATAAATCAACATTTATGTATATACAGTAAGTACTCAGTGATTGAACAATGAAATTGTCCAAATTGCATAAAATTAAATTATACCCCAAGTCGCCATCCAATAAATTTATTGTATTTTATATTGTAACAAATGAAGACTATTTCCTGTCATGTTAAAATGATGCTTTTTTGGACAGATTTAATGCCAACTGTTAATACTGTTTATTACTGTACATAAAATGTTTTTTGTACGCCTCCCACCACACACACAATATTCATATTCAATATTCTCCATCTTCAGAGATATGGGGGAAACAGAATGATATTGTGGCTAGACATTGGGTGGTCATTTTGAAAAATGTTGGCCATCTTAGATTTTCACTTGCCTCATAAGAAAAATCTGAGGAATACGACTATGTGAATATTTCTTGATTGTAAGAACAATTTTTCCATTGTTTTTTCTGCATATGGTGAAATGTCAAACATGAATGCAGCACTTGGAGCTTTGAGGAGGCTGACAGTTTGGATTTGTAATTGTTCTGGATCAAGACTAGTTTTTCCCTGTTTGTCGGGAAGGCAAGGCCTTCAATTAGTACCAGGACTCCGCCTTCAAAAGTCTGCAGTGAAAGTGACAAACATGAGAAGAGACTCACTTATCTTGGCAGTGATGTCCTTGTCTCTGGGTTTTTGGTCTTTGAGGTCTAGAGATTCCTGAGAAGTGCTTATGGAGTCATGATGTCCCTGGACAGAGGTGTATGGCACCGCTGATACCTATGGAGAGGAAAAAGTCCTGTCTTCAGGTTCCTGGTGCCTTGTGTCTTACCATACATATGGTTGTGAAATTTGGTTATGAATTAGTGCCTGAGGGCAACAAAACAAGTCTTTGGTAGCAGGACTCTTCGGAGGATCTTTGTTTACCACTGGAATGCTGCTCAGCATATGTTCTACCAGAAGACTCAGATCTTTTAAGAAGTCATTGAGAATTAGTTGATGACCATCAGCTTTAATTTCTAAACGCAGATGTTTCCAATTTGTCATCAGCTCTCAACCAAAAGGAACTATGCACATTCCTTAAAAAATCAGTAGTCTCACTCACCTCTTGCTGTTTACAGATCACAGACATCTCCTCCTCCACCCACTGCCACCAGTTGATCCCTGTCCTCTGCCTGGGGGTCCTGTCATTTACATCGGTGGGATTTGCAATCATCTCAGCCTCATCTGCCATGATGAGGACCAATGCCAGATCTACTACACCATAGATTAGAACTTTCTGTACATCATCTTGTTGTAAAAAAGTCATCAACTTTAACTTGCCTTGTGAATGTTTCTGGTAGACATGTCAGCTACAACATTTTAGCCATGTACATTTCTCTGAGGGTGATCCAATATGCAGGCACCTTAGTGTTGAGGACCCCAGTGGCTGGATCACCTGGGTGGAGTAGAGGTTTTTATGCACTGGATGCCTGCTTGGGTCACTGTCATCCAAGACACACAGTGGTTCAGTGGTGTGGTGAATGTGGCAGTGCACGGCATCTGTGTATGCTACTAGACCTGTCCTGACCTGAATATAGCTTAGATTTCCTTTTGCTGAATGCAGAAGCACGCTTTTCTACTTCAGCTCTGCCCTTTAGGTATAAAAAAAACAGCTTTCTGTTATGTGTCGGACGCAGCTCGGAGAACCGACCAGCGCTTGAAGGACCCAGTATGAAATAAGCAGAGCACGGTACAAAGGCTAACTGAATTTAATACATAACAGTGATACAAAAAATAACAAAAGAAAGTGCGGTCTGGCATGGTGCGCTCCCAGCAGCGCTAACGGTCCGGAGCCAGAAGCTGTTCGGACCCAAGGACCCCGCCGACACCCCCCAGGTGGCCGCAACAAACCGAGTCTGTGAAAGAAGGAACCATTATGTGAGTCCACACTCTACACACAGAGATACCACTTAAAGGTGTACAAACAGCAAACACTTCCTGGCTTGATTACTAATCAGCTTCCCAACCTGCAGGCATGGAACATCCAGTTCACAAAACTCCACTGCAGTGGAAGCCGATACATGACTAACATACAGCTCAATATAATAAGGTGTGAGGGACACCACATTTACTGACTGTATAAATGTTAGTCACAAAATCTAACGTACCTCAGGAAGTGTGCTGACGAGCGTGAGACCTCACCCCCTCCTCTTTCACAGACCGTGCATCAAACCCTGGACGTTCTCTGCATCCACTGATGATGAGATGGCTCCCGAGACGACGATCTCACCCGTCTGGTCACAAGGTCGGGTCTCTGGCAAATACACACTGTATACTCCAGTCTTAAATGCCACCATGTTCCAATCCATATAGATGCACCTCAGCTGTGAGTCCTGACGAACCGCAGGTGATCAGGGTGAGGTCCTGATAACCTCAGCAACACAGCCACTCAGTCCCAAATGCAAGCCACCTGGAAGGAGAAACAAAGGACAGAAACAAAAAGGCAGCCAGGCCCCCCCAGCCATATAACACTTTCCTTTTGATTGTGGTTTGATAGTCAAACAGAAAATACACTAGAAACATGCAACAACAAATTTGACTTTGTTAAAGGTTTGTTCCTCATCCTGGTGGTAGAGATGGCAGAGCTCTGCCAAGGTTTGCTGAGTGGAATCCTCTATAATTAAAAGTCAGGCCGTTCCTTTGACAAGTCCCTTTTTACCAGAGGGCTTTAATGTAGTGCCATTAGGCTTTGCCGCCCACTTTGCACAGCACACACAATAAATACTGAATGTCTGAGTGCACTCACTCGGCTGCTGTAAACCCTGTTTTTACCATCCTTGAAAAGAACGTCTTCTCTGCTGCAACAAAAGCCATCCTCACCATCATAAACCAGTTCATCATCACCATTTTGTCTCTGATTTTCTGTTTTTGCCTAATTTTATATGTGTGTCGGGGAGGGGAGCATTACATTCTATCTGTCGGTATATATATATATATATATATATATATATATATATATATATATATATATATATATATAGTGAGGAAAATAAGCATTTGAACACCCTGCAATTTTGCAAGTTCTCCCACTTAGAAATCATGGTGGGGTCTGAAATTTTCATCTTAGGTGCATGTCCACTGTGAGAGACATAATCTAAAAAAAAAAAAAAAAAAAAAATCCGGAAATCACAATGTATGATTTTTTTAATAATTTATTTGTATGTTACTGCTGCAAATAAGTATTTGAACACCTGTGAAAATCAATGTTAATATTTGGTACAGTAGCCTTTGTTTGTCATTTTATTTTATAATAGTTATTTCATTCATTTAAAACAGAAAAGCATTAATAACAAAACATTACAAACCATTGAATGAAAAGGAGCAGATTGGAAGAACAATTCTTATACACTCAACAAAAATATAAACGCAACACTTTTGGTTTTGCTCCCATTTTGTATGAGATGAACTCAAAGATCTAAAACTTTTTCCACATACACAATATCACCATTTCCCTCAAATATTGTTCACAAACCAGTCTAAATCTGTGATAGTGAGCACTTCTCCTTTGCTAAGATAATCCATCCCACCTCACAGGTGTGCCATATCAAGATGCTGATTAGACACCATGATTAGTGCACAGGTGTGCCTTAGACTGCCCACAATAAAAGGCCACTCTGAAAGGTGCAGTTTTATCACACAGCACAATGCCACAGATGTCGCAAGATTTGAGGGAGCGTGCAATTGGCATGCTGACAGCAGGAATGTCAACCAGAGCTGTTGCTCGTGTATTGAATGTTCATTTCTCTACCATAAGCTATCTCCAAAGGCGTTTCAGAGAATTTGGCAGTACATCCAACCAGCCTCATAACCGCAAACCACATGTAACCACACCAGCCCAGGACCTCCACATCCAGCATGTTCACCTCCAAGATCGTCTGAGACCAGCCACTCGGACAGCTGCTGAAACAATCGGTTTGCATAACCAAAGAATTTCTGCACAAACTGTCAGAAACCATCTCAGGGAAGCTCATCTGCATGCTCGTCGTCCTCATCGGGGTCTCGACCTGACTCCAGTTCATCGTCGTAACCGATTTCAGTGGGCAAATGCTCACATTCACTGGTGTTTGGCATGTTGGAGAGGTGTTCTCTTCACGGATGATGTGAAGGAGATGTGTTGCACTGCATGAGGCAAATGGTGGTCACACCAGATACTGACTGGTATCCCCCCCCAATAAAACAAAACTGCACCTTTCAGAGTGGCCTTTTATTGTGGACAGTCTAAGGCACACCTGTGCACTAATCATGGTGTCTAATCAGCATCTTGATATGGCACACCTGTGAGGTGGGATGGATTATTTCAGCGAAGGAGAAGTGCTCACTATCACAGATTTAGACTGGTTTGTGAACAGTATTTGAGGGAAATGGTGATATTGTGTATGTGGAAAAAGTTTTAGACCTTTGAGTTCATCTCATACAAAATGGGAGCAAAACCAAAAGTGTTGCGTTTATATTTTTGTTGAGTATATATTCTGCCCCTTTTTTACAATACAATCTTGCAATATCAAGCATCATTAATCAACATAATTTAACAGATTACATTTCTATGACTTTGTCACATGCCACCAATTTATTTCATAATTTTAACCATTATTTAAAAGACTACATCCCTAACAGATTACATTTTAAACTTCAAACATTCTAAAACACTATTAACAGATTACATTTTTGGCTTTGTCACAGCCCACTGACTTATTTCATTGTTTTATACTTATGAAATACATCAAGTTTAATACGATTTTTTAAATAATTTAAGTGACCTTGATTCTTTGATTTCTTTGTTGAGGTTGTTCCATAATTTTACACCATTCACTGCAATACTCCGTTCCTTTATCTTGGTTCTGAATCTTGGTTTTTTAAAGACTTCTATGCCCTTCAAATTATAACTACTTACTCTTTTTTCAAACATATTTTGAATGTTTATTGGTAAGGTATTGTTATTTGCTTGGTACATTGTTTGTAATAATTTCAAATCAACTAAATCATGAAATTTAAGTACCCTATACTTAATAAACAATGGATTAGATGGATCTCTAAAATGACTGTTGCTAATCACTTTTAAAGGTCTTTTCTGCAAAATATGTGTGTATAAGCTGTACATGTTGATCCCCAGATTTCTACACAATAAGTCAAATATGGAACAATCAATGAATTGTACAATGTTAATAATCCATAACTATTTAATGAATATTTAACTTTATGCAAAACAGCAATGGCTTTTGCTATCTTTCCTTTTATGTAATTTATGTGTGACTTCCACGTAAAATCTTCATCAATCATAACTCCTAAAAATTTCATTTCTTTTACCCTTTGAATGTTCTTTCCATCTATTTTTAATGACACATCACTTTTGTTTTACTCTGTCATTAAACAATATGAAATTTGTTTTATTAAGATTAAGTGACAATCTGTTTATATCAAACCAATATTTAACTTTTTCCAACTCTGTATTTATCACTTGTGCTATTTCCTGTATATCTGTTCCAGAGTAAAATAATGTTGTATTGTCAGCAAATAAAATGCTACCAAGTACATTAGATACATTCACAAAATCATTGATATACAAAATAAACAGTTTGGGTCCAAGTACCGACCCTTGTGGTACTCCACAAATAATATTACACAATTCTGATTTAGTGTTATTTATCTGAACAAACTGTTTTCTATTTTCTAAGTATCTTTTTACCCACTGATGTGCAATCCCTCTTATTCCATATTGTTGTAACTTGTGAAGCAATCTTGAATGATCGATAACATCAAAAGCTTTTTTCAGGTCAATAAAAACACTTACAAAATAATCCTTATTATCTATTGCTGTTGATATTTTCTCTGTTAATTCCATAATTGCCATAGCTGTCGAATGTTTTGTTCTGAATCCATACTGAGCATTATTTAAAATATGATGTTTCTCAATAAATTTATCCAACCTTGTCACAAAAACTTTTTCCATAATTTTAGAAAACTGTGGAAGCAATGACACTGGCCTGTAATTTGAAACGTTATGTTTGTCTCCATTTTTATATAATGGAACTACCTTGGCAATTTTCATTTCGTCTGGAAAAATTCCTGTTGACAGAGACATATTACAAATGTAAGTGAATGGTTCAATAACAGTTTGTATTATACTTTTTACAGTCATCATGTCTAAATCTTCATAGTCAGTTGAACTTTTGCTTACACAGTTTTTACAATATTCCTTATTTCATCTTTTTCCACATTGTCAAGGAAAATACTATTGACCGTATTTACAATTGTATTTAATTTATCTTCTACTATTGGCTTATTTCCCACCAGACTTGATCCTACTTTTGAAAAATAATCATTAAACTCATTTACAACTTCTTTTATGTCATATATCTCTTTATTTTCCTTGACAAGGTAATTCGGAAAAGTTGATTTCACTCCATCACTTTCCATCACACTTTTTATAATTCCCCATGTTGCCCTCATATTATCTTTACTCTTATTCAATTGTTCACTATAATAATCTTTTTTTTGTTTCCTAATTATTGTCAATAGTTTATTTTTATATTTGTTGTATCTATGTTCTGTTTCCTTTGTTTGCATTTTTAAAAAGCACCTATATAAATAGTTTTTCTTTACACAAGCGTTTTTTATTCCCTTAGTCAGCCATGGTTTATTTACTCTTTTCTTACTAGTTTTTATTAATTTACTATTTTTATTATATGATTTCATCAGTATTTTCATAAATGAATTATATGCTACATTAACGTCACCGACATAAACTTCTTCCCAATTCTGATTTTTAAGGTTATAATTTAATGCCTCTAAGGCTTTAAATGACTTATCTCTTTTAAAGTTTATAACAGTTTTTTTTGTACCTATTTTTATATTTAAATATTGAAAAAAAACTGGTAAGTGATCACTAAGATCTGTCATCAATATCCCATTCTTAATAATTTCATCTATTCTATTTGTGAATATATTGTCAATTACAGTTGCACTTTGCGATGTAATTCTGGTTGGTTTTGTTATCAAAGGGAATAAGCCCAAGCTATTCATTGAATTCACAAAAGCACTTACTCTTTGGCAACTGGAGCTTTCCACATTAACATTAAAGTATCCACACATAAAGAGTGTTTTGTTTTTGATTTGATGGAATAATTCTATTATTTTATCTGTAAATTTCACAACACAAGAGTCTGGTGCTCTGTATACACAACTGATTAAAATATTTTTAGATGTTTCATGTACAATTTCCACTGTTACAATTTCTATGACATCATCTATGATTGTCATTTCTTCTACAATTTTACATGTCAGATCTGTTTTTATGTACGAAGCAATACCTCCGCCTTTTTTATCTCTTGTATTTACAAAATATAGCTCATATACCTCCATATCCCTCCATTTGAACATCAGCCATGAGGTCATTTTTAAGCCAAGATTCTGTGATTGCAACAATGCTGAATCTATTTTTAAACTGGTTTAAATAATCTTTTATTTTTGACATTTTACAGTACAAACTTCGGATGTTTATATGTATGAGTGACAGGGTATCTTCAGAGGTCTTATCTTCATTCAGAGGTCTGTATCTTCATTACAGAGGTCAAACGTTTCATGTAGTTTTTCACCAGTTTTTCACATACTGCAGCAGGGATTTTGGTCCACTCCTCCATACAGATCTTCTCAAGATCTTTCATGTTTGGAGTTTCAGCTCCCTCCAAAGATTTTCTATTGAGTTCAGGTCTGGAGACTGGCCAGGCCACTCCAGGACCTTGAAATGCTGCTTACGGAGCACCTCCTTAGTTGCCCTGGCTGTGTGTTTGGGGTCATTGTCATGCTGGAAGACCCAGCCATGACTCATCTTCAATGCTCTTACTGAGGGAAGGAGGTTGTTTGCCAAAATCTCGCAGTACATGACCCCGTCCATCCTCCCTTCAATACGGTGCAGTCATCCTGTCCCCTTTGCAGAAGAGCACCCCCAGAGTATGTTTCCACCCCCATGCTTCACGGTTGGGATGGTTTTCTTGGGGTTGTTCTCATCCTCTAAACATGGTAAGTGGAGTTGATTCCAAAAAGCTCTATTCTGGACATGTGCTGGCTTGAGCAAGGGGGACCTTACTGCCCTGCAGGATTTTAAACCATGACAGCATCATGTGTTACTAATGTAATCTTTGTGACTGTGGTCCCAGCTCTCTTCAGGTCATTGACCAGGTCCTCCTGTGTAGTTCTGAGCTTTCTCAAAATCATCCTTACCCCACAAAGTGAGATCTTGCATGGAATCCCAGACCGAGGGAGATTGACAGTCATCTTGTGTTTCTTCCACTTTCTAATAAATAATCATAACAGTTGTTGTCTTCTACCAAGCTGCTTGCCTGTTGTTCTGTAGTCCATCTCAGCCTTGGGCAGGTCTACAGTTTTGTCCCTGGTGTCCTTAGACAGCTCTTTGGTCTTGGCTATGGTGGACAGGTTGGAGTGTGATTGATTGAGTGTGTGAACAGGTGCCTTTTATACAGGTAACAAGTTCAAACAGGTGCAATTAATACAGGTAAAGAGTGCAGAATTAACAGGTCTGTGTGAGCCAGAATTCTTGCTGGTTGGTAGGTGTTTAAATACTTATTTGGAGCAGTAACATACAAATAAATTGTTAAAAAAAATCATACATTGTGATTTCCAGATTTTTTTTTTTTTAGATTATGTCTCTCACAGTGGACATGCACCTAAGATGAAAATTTCAGACCCCTCCATGATTTCTAAGTTGGAGAACTTGCAAAATCGCAGGGTGTTCAAATACGTACGAGGTCTGTTAGAAAAGTATCGGACCTTTTAATTTTTTTCAAAAACCTGATGGATTTGAATCACGTGTGTTTGCATGAGCAAACCTTGAACCTTAGTGCGCATGCGTGAACTTTTTGTACGCCTGTCAATTGCGTCATTTCCTGGTAAGCAGCCTTTGTGTGGGACGTGTGCAGCGTGCTCGGCGGATTTTCATTTCAAAGAAAAAGATAGAATGACTGGAGCAGCGCCGCATCAAATTTTGCCAGAAACTGGGTGACAGCCAGGTAGAAACCATTCGGATGATTCAGACGGCTTTCTGTGTCTTTTCAGTCGTGTGACTATCCGAGAAATTGTGGAAGAGGTGGGCATGTCACAACATGTCCTGTGAGACTTCAACACAAAGGCGCTTTTGCTCCGCCATCGGCAGCTTTGTGCCGAAGCCATCGGCATGATTTTCACCGCCAAACTTTTCATGGCCAAATCTTCTGTCACAGTGGAATGTGCCGAAAAAGTGCTGATGTCCACCTCTTCTGCAATTTCTCGGACAGTCACACGACAATCCCGCATCACCACAACATTCACTTTGTAAATGATATGGTCATTTCAGCATGTTGACTGGCGACTGGAGCACGGTTCGCTCTCCACCTTTGTGCAGCCATTTTTAAACCGGTTGTACCGCTCCTTAATCTGAAAGCCATCTGAATCATCCGAATGGTTTCCACTTGGCTGTCGCCAAGTTTCTGGCAAAATTTGATGCGGTGCTGCTCCAGTCGTTTTGTCTTTTTCCTTGGAATGAAAAATCACCGAGCGCACGACACACACCTCACACAAAGGCTGCTTACCAGGAAATGATGCAATCGACAGGCGTGAAAAAGTTCACGCATGCACACGAAGGTTCAAGGTTTGCTCATGCAAGCACACGTGATTCAAATCCATCAGGTTTTTGCCAAAAATAATAAGGTCTGATACTTTTCTAGCAGACCTTGTGTTTTCCTCACTGTATATATATATGGACCACAGTGGAGTACCATATAAAGTCTGCAAACCTGGAAGATCTACAGAATAGAATAGATAGAACAGATCTACAGAAAGGGAAGGTACCACAGCAATGGAGATATGCAGAGGGCATCTGGATTCCCAAGGAAGAGAATGCTAGAAACATCGAGCAGTGCAGGACAATCTTTCTCCTTAGTGTTGAGTGCAAGACCTTCTTCAAGATTGTTGCCAATTGCCTTATGGGATTTCTCCTGAAGAACTCATACATTGACACATCAGTGCAGAAGGGAAGAGTTCCAGGCAGCCCAGGGTGTATTGCGCACACAGGGGTGGTGACTCAACTGATCTGCGAGGCAAGGGAAAGCAAGGGGGACCTGGCAGTCCTGTGACTCTACCTTGCCAATGCTTACGGATCCATACCACGCAAGCTGGTGGAGCTGGCCCTGAGAAGATGCCACGTCCCAGAGAAGATACAGAACCTCATCCTTGACTGTTATAATAACTTTAATCTGAGAGTGTCCTCTGGGACTTCGACATCGGAGTGGCATCGTCTAGAGAAGGGCACCATCACCGGGTGCACAATCTCTGTGTCCCTGTTTGCACTGGCCATGAATATGCTTGTGAAGTCGGCGGAAGTTGAATGCAGAGGCCCATTGTCTAGATCTGGCACCCGACAACTCCCATTTAGAGCATTTATGGATGATCTCACGGTATCTACAACATCAGTGCGTGGGTGTAGGTGGCTTCTTCAAGGGTTTGAATGGCTCATTACATGGGCAAGAATGAGGTTCAAGCTGGCAAAGTCCAGGTCCTTAGTCTTGAAGAAGGGAAAAGAGACTGACCAGCTCCGCTTCACCCTGGGAGAGACACAGATTCCATCAGTGTCAGAAAAGCCAGTGAAGAGCCTGGGCAAGCTCTTCACTGGCAACCTGAAGGACACCGCGGAATGCCAAGGCACCAGTGATGACTTCAACACATGGCTCTTGGCTGTGGACAAGTCAGGGCTTCCTAGAAAGTTCGAGGCCTGGATCTACAAGCATGGCATCCTGCCTCATCTCCTCTGGCCGCTGCTCATCTATGAAGTCCTGATTACCATCAGTGAGGGCTTCAAGAGGAACATTAGTCAGTTCCTATGAAGGTGGCTGGGCCTAACACAGAGCTTAAGCAGCATTGCACTCTTTGGGCATAACACCAAGCTGCAGCTTCCGTTCAGTAGTCTGGCAGAGGAGTTCAAGGTCACCCAAGCCAGGGAAGTCCTGCTGTACAGGGACTCTGCCGACAAAAGGTCTCCTCAGCAGGGGTGGAGGTCAGAACAGGATGGAAGTGGCGTGCCCAGGATGCAGTAGAATGAGCAGAAGCAAGGTTGCGACATAGCATCCTGGTGGGCACAGTGGCTACTGGGCGGTCAGGGCTGGGCAGCAACTCTAAATCTAGCTACTGCAAAGTCAGTGGAAAGGAGAAGCAGAAGCTGATCCAGGAGCAGGTACGTGCTGAGTTGGAGGAAGTTCGCTACAGCAGAATGGTGGGCATGTCCAAGCAGGTGGCCTGGACCAATTTGGAACATGCAGCTGGCTGCAAGATCACCTGGGCAGATCTCTGGAAGATGGAGCCACACCACTTCAAGTTCCTGGTTCAGTCAGTGCACGACGCCCTCCCGAGCCCTGCCAATCTGTTCACCTGGTGCTTGGTGGACTCGCCAGTTTGCCAAATCTGCCAGAAGAGGGGATCTTTGGAGCATATCCTCAGCTGCTGCTCAAAGGCCTTGGGAGATGGCCGATACAGTTGGTGCCATGACCAGGTGCTAAGGGTAGTAGCAGACACCATCTGTACTGGCATCAAGAACAGCAAGCAGCAATACCCCTCCAAGGGCACCATCACTTTTGCTTGAGCAGATGAAAAGCCCCTGCCTCCAAGGAAGACCCAGGGGGGCCTGCTTGCAACAGCAAGGGACTGGCAACTGCTGGGAGGCAGTTAAGATTTCCAGACATCATTGCATCAACAACTCTACAGCCAGACATGGTCTTGATGTCCGGTGTAAGTAAGTAGGTGGTGCTATTGGAGCTAACTGTCCCCTGGGAAGAGCGGATGGAGGAAGCGCAGGAACAGAAGAAGGCCAAGTATGCTGACCTGGTTGCTGAATGTTGGAGGAATGGGTGTAAGGCCCGCTGCGAGCCCATTGAAGTGGGTTGCAGGGGCTTTGCAGGCCAATCTTTATGTCAGGTCCTGGGACTCCTAGGGATCTGCGGATTGCACAGATGGAGAGCCATAAAAAAAACATCATGGAAGCTGCTGAAAAGGCTTCACGTTAGCTCTGGTTGAAGAGGGGGGATGCATGGCGTAGTGTGTTACCTGGACACAAGTCGGGTCCTGATAACCCCCCGCTGGGTCACCCAGGTGAGGGTGTCTGATGTAAGACCCAAAACACCCTATGACCCCGGGTACATCACTGAAGATGTGTCCAGGTTGCACCACAAGGTGTATTCTATAACTTATGGTTAAGGTCGGTACAGAACCGAACCAAACTGGTACTGAACCCAAATGCAGGGAGCGATGACGCGAGTTGAAATGAGCAGCTGAGGATTTATAGAAAAATAAATGTGCAACAGAACATTAATAATGAGTCAGGAGGCCTGGAGATTGGACACAGGGCCTGCTCCAGGCGGTGGAAGTCGGGGGTTGCAGTGCAGACAGAACTTGTGTGTGTGTGTGTGTGTGTGTATCTTACAAGAATTAGCAGTGTCAGTTAGCTCAAATTATGTCTTAGGAGAGTCATGTCCCCCGCACGCGCGCACACACGCAACCTGGTCGGCGCTTGTGCGTGAACAACAAAAATAAGACTGTATACGTCCTCAGTTCAGCAAAAAAATAAATTAATTAAAAAATCACGTCAAAAATGAGTCCAGCTTTTGTTCTCTCTTCCTGCTATCAACCTCCAGGCAGCTCCAGGCAGCACAGTGGATTGGTTTTGTGTGTGTGTGTGCGTGCGCATGCACGTGTGGGTGCGCGTGCACGAGCATGCGTGGGCGCACCTGTACTCGTGTGCAAGCACGCATGTTTTGCAATGTGTGCATGCACAAGTATGTGTGCACGTGCGTGCACAAGTATGAGTGCACAAGCATGTGTGCGCATGCGCGTATGCACGAACATGCTTGCACGTGCGCGTGCACGCATACTCGTGCGCACTTGTGTATGCATGATCACATGTACGTGTGCACGAGGCCGTGCATGTGCACGTGCACGTGAGAGTGCAATGGTACTAAACATATGGAACGAAATTTGCACTCTAAATGGAACCAAGCCACACTCTGAATGCAATGCAACACAAATGGGATGAATTAATCCATGTCATGTGACATACAAAGCACCAATTACATCACAAGGATCCACTCAGCCGTTATATGAAACTAAATATAAACTGGACATGAGACATCACTAGGACATAAAATGCAAATAATATCAGTAACAGAACAACAATCAACACAACATATAGACAAGAGTGAGCATACATTTCCAAGACTGTCATAGTGTTACAGAATGTCGTCAGTTGAGGTATGTTACTGGAGTGCAATATTACTGAGTACAACAATATAAGTGCAATGTGACAAAAGTGCAGAGTGCAGAGTAGCAGCATGGAGATGAATAAGTTTGTAAACTTTTTATTTTTTGTGCAAAGGAATGTGCATAAAAGTACGTAGTTTGGTCTGTAGTGTGTGTGTGTGTGTGTGTGTGTGTGTGTGTGTGTGTGTGGTGGGGGGTTATTTTCTTGCTTTTGGAAGTGAGTTTAGCAGTCTGATGGCCTGTGGGAAAAGCTGTTGCTGAGTCTGGTGGTCCTGCAGCACATACTGCTGTAGCGCTTACCAGATGGTAGGAGGGTAAACTGTTTGTTTGAGGGGTCTTTGATGATGTTGATGGCTCTTCTGTGACAGCGGGATGGGTACAGGTCCTGTATGGATGGTTGGGCTGACCTTGTGGTCTTCTCTGCTGTTCTCACCACTCTCTGTAGCGCTTTCTGGTCAGCAACATGGCAACTGCCATACCAGACTGAGAGACTGCTGGTGAGGATGCTCTCAATGGCACGCCTATAGAAGGTGGTGAGTGCTGAAGGGGGGAGACTGGCTCTCCTCATCCTGCGTAGGAAGTGGAGGCATTGCTGTGCTTTCTTGACAAGGGAGGTGGTGTTGGTTGTCCACGTCAGGTCATCAGTGATGTGCACCCCCAGGAACTTGGTGCTTTTCACTGATTCCACAGCACTGCCATTGAATGTGAGAGGTGTGTGAGGCTTGTGATTCTATCTGAAGTCCACCGTTATTTCCTTTGTTTTGTTGACATTGAGGTGCAGGTTGTTGATGTCACACCAGCTGATGAGATGGTGTACCTCCTCTCTGTAGGCTGAGTCAGCATCGTTGCTGATGAGGCCCACTACTGTTGTGTCATCTGCAAACTTGATGATGTGGTTTGAGTTGTGTCTGGCACAACAGTCATGGGTCATCAGGGTGAACAGCAGAGGGCTCAACACACATCCCTGGGGGACGCCTGTGTTCATGATTGTGGTCTTGTGAGGAGTTTTGCCCACTTTTACTGTCTGTGGTCTGCTGGTGAGAAAGTCCAGTAGCCAGTTGCAGAGTGGGGTGCAGATGCCTATAGCACTCAGTTTATTCACCAGGTGTTGTGGGATGACTGTGTTGAAGGCAAAGCTGAAGTCAATGAACAGCATCCATATGCAGCTGTTTTTGTTCTCCAGATGAGCCAGGCTGAGGTGAAGTGCTGCTGCTATTGCATCATCAGTGGAGCGCTTGGGACGATACGCAAACTGGAATGGGTCAAAAGTAGCGGGTAGGCTGAATGTTACGTAAGTCTTGACCAGCCTTTCAAAGCACTTCATCACAATGGGAGTGAGTGTTATGTGCCGGTAGTGCCGGGTTGTTGCTGGATATTTCTTGGGTAGTGGTATGATGGTGGTGGCTTTGAAGCATTCTGGTATGATGGCTTGGCTCAGAGAGATGTTGAAGATATCTGTGAGAACATCTGTGAGTGATTCAGCACAGTCTCTAAGCACACGCCCAGGTATATTGTCAGGGCCGGCAGCCTTCCTGAGGTTCACCTTTTCAAGGGTCCTCCGCACATCAGCCAGGTCCAGTTGAAGTGTTGCATTGTCCAAGCAGTGAGAGGCTTTTGTTGGAGTGTTGGTGTTGTTTTCTTCAAAACGACTGAAGAAGACATTGAGTGAGTTAAGAAAGTCTGTGCCATCCTAGCAGGGTGGTGGGGTCGGCTTACAGTCTGTTACTGACTGAATGCCTTGCCATAGGCATCTGGGGTCTTTAGAGTCAGTGAAATGTGATTGGATTTTCTGTCCATAGGCACGCTTGGCTGTTCTCATGCCCAGGTTCAAGTTGGCCCTCGCTGATCTGAGGGCTTCCTTGTCTCCAGACTTGAAAGCAGTGTTCCATGCTCTCAGGAGTTCACGCACCTCCCTGGTGAACCAGGGTTTGTCGTTTGCCCTTGTGGTGATGTGTTTTATGACAGTCACATCTTCCATGCATTTGGATATGTAGCCTGTCACAGACTCAGTGTATTCCGTTATGTTGACATGCTGGTTGGAAGTGGCTCTCTCTCTGGATATGGCTACGAGTGGGAATCCAGGGCAGGAACCAGTGCCAGGTGGCTGCTCACAGAGCTGAGGAGGAAGCAGGCGGGTTTCGAGGAAACAAGGAAACAGAGGTGAGGGGAATGCACTCGTAACGCTGACAGCTCAATTCAGGAATGTTCAAAGTTCAGCAATGCAAGCAGCAGCACAGAATGATTCAGTTCAGTTTCATTGGCAATTAGTTCAGAAATGTTCAGGGTCAGAATCACTGACAGTTCTCAAGGTCAGATTAAGTGACAGTTCAGTTCTGGAATGTGTTGGAAACCATTCGTAAGATTCAGACGGCTTTCGGTGGTTTTTCAGTCGAGTGAGTATCCGAGAAATTGTTTAACAGCTGGGCATGTTCCAACTTGTCCTGTGAGACTTCCAACACGGAGGTGTTGTTTTTCCTGTGTCATGAGCGGCTGCGTCGCGACGCGCGAATCCGTCCGCACGTCTTTCATTACAAAATCTCCTTTAACAGTGGAATGTGCCGATAAAGTGCTGATCCCAACCTCTTCTGAAACTTCTCTGCTCGTCACACAACGTCCTGCATCAACAGAGCCTTAAATTTGGAAGTGATCTGCTCTTTCCAGCCTGTCGATGGCCGCTCGGGGCGTGGTGCGCCCTCCGCCGCCGTGGGCCATTTTTAATCCTGTTTTAATGGTCCTTAATCCGTGTGATACCGATAGCATCTTCACCGAAAGCCATCTGAATCTTCCAAATGGTTTCCATCTGGCTGTCTGGCAGAGTTTCTGAAAAAATTTTCATGGAACAAAGCGGCAGTCGCTCCGCCATTCCTAAACAATAAAAATCCGACGAGGGGGGTGGACCAGTGCTCACTCAAAGCCTGCCCACAGGCGAATGACGCAACCGACAGGCGTGAAAAAACTTACGCATACGCACAAAGGTTCAAGCTTGTCTGATGCAAGCGCACATGATTCAAATCCATATAGTTTTTGAAAAAAATAAAAAGGTCGGATAGTTTTCTCACAGACCTCGTATTTTGGTTGCTTGCGAGTGGGAATTCCAAGAAATTTTCTGAAAAATTAGCCAGTGAAATATTTAATGGCGACTGATTAATTACTGGCTTATTTATTCTTCACCTCAGTGACTCCTGCGTCTGTGGATCTGATGCTTAGGGTTTGTTCTTGTGCTGCCATGATCTAACTATCAACAGAGGTGCCTGGGCAGATAGATAGATATATCGATAGATAGATACATACGTACATACAAAATATCACTTTTAAATAATAATAATAATAATAATAATAATAATTATTATTATTATTTCAGTTTAGCTCAAACAGTTTGCATCCAATGTGGATACTAAACATGGTGGAAGGTTTGTGTATTAGTCAAGGATAAAATGTTCACATTTCAGGCAGAATTTATCAAACGTTAAAGCCCCAAATAATGATATGCAATAATGATATGATACAGTAGCACTGACTCACAAAGAATTCATTTGCATGAACTGGTCTCTCTCTCTCTCTCTCTCTCGACAAAAAGTTGAACAGAAACCTCAGATATGAAGGTGCCAGCCATAACGTCATGACAGCTGGTGCACCAGCAGCAGTTCCTTCACATCCCACCTGCCGTGGAGTGACGCCAAGTCAAAGATCAGATTTCCACTGTTGCCTTGGTGCTTCTAAGAGAGGCTGAGATTCGATTAAATTCCCGCATTAGCCCTCTGAAGAAATTTTAGCAGGTGTACACAGCAGATGAGAGCTCCAGCAGCTTTAACATCAGTTATCATTCAGTCAGCAACAGCAGATCCTCCTCTGCTGGAGGTATGTTATTTCAAAACTGAGTCACACTTTTCAGAATCATATTTTCTTTGTGCAATTTCAATAACAAAAGTTGTGATATTAGAAATTATCCCACAAACAACAACAACAACATCAAAAGCAGTAAGGATATGACACTGTCATTCCTGTTAGCGTGGCACTTGGACCTATACGATGTGTACAGATAATGTTAAACATTGTTGACAATCACGTATGTTTCTGGGAGCCATTCAACAACACAAAAGTCTTATCTTCATTTTCTGTTGTGGCACAAGACAGTGATAGATTATGAGTGGATGCACGGCTGCATATTTTGCTTGCACCCAACAATTTTAGGTATCATTTTGGATCAACACCTTTGTCTTGCTGAATGGCACCAGGACATGGAGCATGACAAAGTCACTGCAGTCCAAGATCATTGTCAGAGATGGTGAGAAAAAGAAAATGCATGAAACAATGAAAACACTTCTTAACACTTCACATTGTTTGTTCATCACTGGCAGAGTCCTACAGCAGCCTTGAATATACACAAAGTTTTTGAAATGGACCAGTACTTCCATCTGGATTTATATTTACCATTAATGCATGTTTTAGCAAGAGCTCTAGTGCATTCATATGCTCCTGTCATTAAAGTATGACTACATAATGAGACGTAACTGAGAATCAGTTTTTATTGTTGTTGTTTTATTGTATTGCTATTAACAATAGAGCAGGTCTCAGCCTCATTATATCTAATTTCTGAGTCTGTTAGTGAAGCGTAGGGCTAGCTTCTGGTGACCACATTAGTACCCTCTGCTTCTCTGTTGATTTATTGCTAGTGAAACTAATGTGATTGATGCTGCTCTTTTTCTCTCTGTCTGAGGTACTACTGCTGAGGTGTTCTGGAAGTCCAGGTTGCTTTGATAGCAGTCTTCAGGTTGTCTGGATTGTGTGATCTGGTGTCTCTGATCTTCCTCTTGACAATACTCCATAGAGAATCTGTGAGGGATTGTCAATGGGGACAATCAAGTACAGGAACACCATGTTCAGGAAACGATTTACTAGTAGTTTTGGCACTGTGGGCAGGTGTGAAGTCCTGCTGGAAAAGGAAATCAGCATCTTCATGAAGTTTGTCAGCAGATGGAAGCATGTTATGCTCTTACAGCTCATGGTAGATGGTTGAGTTGACACTGGACCTGAAAATACACAGTGGACAAAAGCCACCAGATGACAATGCATTATGTCTTCACTGATTGTGGAACATTCACAATGGACATCAAACAGCTTGGATTCTGTGCCTCTCTACTCCTTCTCCAGACTCTGGGACTTTGATTTCCCGACAAAATGCTAAATTTACTCTCATCTGAAAAGAAGACTTTGGGCTATTGAGCAACAATCCAGGGCCCCTATCTGCAAAGCAACTCAAAACCCTCCCAAAGAACTCCTAACTTAGGCTAAAATTTCCTGGCAAGGAATCTTAGCCTAAAGCCTAGTCTACACTAGCAAACACATGTTTGCAAACACCACCAAACTTCATGTTTGTTGGTGTTTGCCATGAAAAGTTTGCCTGAGTTTGGTAGTGTGGACGTATTGCCAAACACCACCAAACTAGTTTGCAAAGGTTTGGACATGTTCATTCTTGAAAACATGTTTGGTGAAGTTTGCCAACAAACAGCCAATCAGAGAAGAGCTGGTGATCATGTGAATTACTAGTTGGACAAAATGGCAGCCTCCAAGAAGGAAAGAGTGTGGGGATTTGAAGAGATACAAAATTTAATTGAGGAATATGAGAAACATCCATGCCTATACAACACCATAATCAAGTGTGTGTCTTGCTTTTGTATCAGTGGCTCCACCTTCTGAAGGAGTTCCTCGAAAGCTGCCTCATCCATCCTCAGAAAGTTCTTATAACTTGGTTTTTCTGAGGACTGTATTTTTTTAAGAAGGCAATTGTAGGCCCCATACTTGTGTCTTTTCTTAATCCAGGATTCTGCACCACAAGCGAGGCTTGTGTTGTTTTTGGCGGCGGCGGTAACGTTCCACAGCAATTACCACAGCAACACATATTACTGCTGCAGATGCCCTCATGACTTCTCTCTTGAATTTTGCCATTGTTTCTGATAATTTTTAGAGGGAAAGTACAAAACATTGGAAAACATTACCAAATATTTGTTTGGTAATGTTTGGTACTGTTTCATAGTATGGATGCCCAAGCCAAACATAAGCAAACGCGGTGTTTGGTAATGTTTACAAACAAAAGTTTGGTCAAGTTTGCCAGTGTAGACTAGGCATAAGAGTGAGCCAACAGGGGTCTGAGAGCAAGTCTGAGCAAGGAGGGGACAGAAACTCCTATCTTTGCAAGGAGGCAGGGTTGACCCCATTGCTACATATGACACAGTCCTCTAAGAGCTGTGATTGGTTGTCACGGAAAGGAGAGGAGAAATAAAAAAACAAACATGCGCCACCCTCCTACTTATGAGTGGACAGGGAAATCAACCGATCATATTACCTGAACTGTATTCAAACATGTAATCGTGAGGATAACTTAATGTCATGATGATGAAACCCAAGAAACTAAATGAATTGTTACCCAGCTTGAAAATGTTTGAACATACGTCATTCACATGCTGAATATCTATATATTAAAAGCATGCATGTGTGAGTTTTAGTAAGTTCATTGTGAGAACATAATATAATTGTAAATATGTTAAAAATACATGCATGACACAAGAAAGTGAAAACACTTAAAGTAGTGTTCAGAATAATAGTAGTGCTATGTGACTAAAAAGATTAATCCAGGTTTTGAGTATATTTCTTATTGTTACATGGGAAACAAGGTACCAGTAGATTCAGTAGATTCTCACAAATCCAACAAGACCAATCATTCATGATATGCACACTCTTAAGGCTATGAAACTGGGCTATTAGTAAAAAAAAGTAGAAAAGGGGGTTTTCACAATAATAGTAGCATCTGCTGTTGACGCTACAAAGTCAAAACTATTTTGTTCAAACTGCTTTGTTAGCAACCCTGTGAATCACTAAACTAGTATTTAGTTGTATAACCACAGTTTTTCATGATTTCTTCACATCTGCAAGGCATTAATTTTGTTGGTTTGGAACCAAGATTTTGCTGGTTTACTAGTGTGCTTGGGGTCATTGTCTTGTTGAAACACCAATTTCAAGGGCATGTCCTCTTCAGCATAAGGCAACATGACCTCTTCAAGTATTTTGACATATCCAAACTCATCCATGATACCTGGTATGCGATATATAGGCCCAACACCATATTAGGAGAAACATGCCCATATCATGATGCTTGCACCACCATCCTTCACTGTCCTGTTCTTTGGCAAATTGTAACATCTTCTGCACATGTCTTTTATTTAACAGAGGGACTTTGCAGGGGATTCTTTCAAATAAATTAGCTTCACACAGGCATCTTCTGTCACAGCACTTACAGGTAACTCCAGACTGTCTTTGATCATCCTGGAGCTGATCAATGGGTGAGCCTTTGCCATTCTGGTTATTCTTCTATCCATTTTGATGGTTGTTTTCCATTTTCTTCCATGCATCTCTGTTTTTTTTTCCATTTTAAAGCATTGGAGATCATTGTAGATGAACAGCCTATAATTTTTTGCACCTGCGTATACGTTTTCCCCTCTCCAATCAACTTTTTAATCAAACTACGCTGTTCTTCTGAACAATGTCTTGAATGTCCCATTTTTCTCAGGCTTTCAAAGAGAAAAGCATGTTCAATAGGTGCTGGCTTCATCCTTAAATAGGGGACACCTGATTCACGCCTGTTTGTTCCACAAAATTGACGAACTCACTGACTGAATGCCACACTACTATTATTGTGAACACCCCCTTTTCTACTTTTTTGTTTTACTAATAGCCCAATTTCATAGCCTTAAGAGTGTGCATATCATGAATGCTTGGTCTTGTTGGATTTGTGAGAATCTACTGAATCTACTGGTACATTGTTTCCCATGTAACAATAAGAAATATACTCAAAACCTGGATTAATCTTTTTAGTCACATAGCACTACTATTATTCTGAACACTACTGTATTTCCATTGTGGTCCATTTAAAAAATCAAATGACAAAATAGAAGTAATAATAAAAGAAAATAACAATATTAATAATACAGATAATAATAAAAATAATAATATAAACAGTGTGTATATGATAACGAAAACCTAAACAATTTATAGATACATTAAGACAGTAAATTAACATAAAATAATTACGTAGATCAAGCCTGTGGCATGTTAGTGTCTTCCTACATACGGAGAATATCTCTGCTTCCTCTCTTTTTTGCCGTCTTGTGTACGTAAGACACTCTCAAGCCTGGTTCACACAACAGGATTTTAAAATTATCTTTAGGTTTCCAAAACCTGAGAGACCACGCACGTGAAGATAAAAAATCATGGATCTAACAGGTTTGGTCATACAGTGTGTGGTGTTCAGCCACACGGCAAGGACAACAACACCACACACAAACAGATTTCATGCACGGACATTCACAGCTCAGACAGGAAATCTCAACACACAGCGATATCGGGCCAAAAAAATCCAACATGTTGAATATCCCCGATTTACAATCGGAGCGCTCCTGACGTCCTTCCGAGCAGATCAGAGTCCTCTTAACACACAACACATGGGAGGAATATCTGTTAAGATTATCTTTAGCATCATCACGATTGTCAGGGCGTCCTTAAGATTGTCGGAAGGGGAAGAACGGGTCTGATATCGGCCTAATTATTCTGCCGTGTGAACCAGGCCTTTGGCTTCTTAAAAGTCCTCCTCTCTCCTCTTACCAGTTTGGCACCTTAGGAGCTCTCTTGAGGCCTAAGGTGCTTTGCGGACAACTTTCATCTTACCAAGAGAAAATTCTAAGAAATTTGAGGAATTCTAAGATTTTTCTTAGAGTGACATCCCTGAGAGCTATTTTTAGTCTTGGGCTGCTTCATGAATACGGGCCCAGTTTTTTTTCTCCTTGTCCCAGGGATGACATTGCTGACATTTTCTCTGGATCAGGAGTGGCTTGGCACCGTGAGTACAACCCATGTAGCCCATTTCCTGTACACATCTGTGCATGTTGGCTCTTGATGCACAGACTCCTGACTCAGTCCACTTCTTCTGAATCTCCTCTCAAGGCTGTGGTTGTTCCTGTTAAGTGTGCATCTTTTCCAATCACACTTTCCCCTCCAGTCAACTTTCTATGACTACGCTTTAATCCACCTTCTGTGGCTTAACCTCCCTGTGGACGGTGTCCGTAAATGTCTTCTGGACAACTGTCACTTCAGCAGTCTTCCCCATTATTTTGGTTGTGTGTACTGAATCAGATTTGAGAGATTCATGGTATTCATTTTGCATAAATAGTGATTTGAAATAAAGTATTCTAATATTGTGAGATATGCATTATTATTATTATTATTATTATTATTATTATTATTATTATTATTATTATTTTATTTTATTTTTATTTTTTTAGCAGAATGCTGTAATTATCAAAATTAAAATTAAAAAATGACAAACATTTTAGTTTTTATGTACTGAAACTAGAATATGTAAAATTAATTTTCTCTTTCTGATATACCTGACAAAAAATATGGAACCTTTTCATGGTATTCTAATTATTTTAATGCACCTGTATATTTCACAGTTTAGTAATGCCAAAATTGGCTCCAAACCTTCATAGAGGTTACAATTAGGGTTGGGGATTCATTTATTAGCAATTTTGAGCATTTGAGGGTTTTTTTCCAGACCATTAAGCAATTTGCACCTACAAATGTGCACATAAATATGTGGCTGAATCAAAGCATTCACACAAGCTTTTAAAATAGCTGAAACAAGAAAACACCATAATTTTCCCCCCTGCATCAGGCTATAATCTTACTCACTGCTTCCAAAAGACAGCAATACAATCAACTTGGGCACAAACCACACGGTGAGATCAGCCATGGCTAATTCTGCCTCTGCACTGGACAGCTCCATTAAGCATAATCTCCTTTTGTACAGCCGAGGTGAATGTAACGCACGGGTGCTACTGAGGAGGAATTAGGCTTTGTGCTTGGGGTTTGTAGCCTGTTATTTTAAGAAAGGATAGAAAGTGGCCATTGCATTTCACTGCTATTTGAAGAGGCGGAGAGAAAGGTGAAGATATTACACTGGAAAAGCAAAGACACATGACTGAAACATATGATTTAACACCACCGTCTTGAAATCTGACAAGTACAAACAATAACGGGCAAGCATATTTACAGCTTCAAATGTTGCAGCTGATTGGTTTTATAGCATGTAGCATCTGTTCTGTCATCTATCTTTGCTAATGAGACAACAACAACAAAAAATCATCTTTTGGTGATCAATCATTACATTTCTAAAACAACTATATAAGCAGATCTGCAGCTGGCATAAAATGCTTGTAAAACACTTTCAATCTGGCCAATTATATTTCATGGTTTCAATATTATTTGCTCATTACTTTATCTGCTTAAGTTTTACACAGATTGCTAATCAGTCATCTCCCTTTTGAAACTTTGGTGGAGGGGGGCAGAATGAGTGCAATTACAATATGAAAGTAGGGCAGTAAACTTCAACACCAATGAATTGTTATGCGTGAATTTCAAATGGTTAAACCCCAAATCTGATATTATTATGTCCACAAGGTTGATATTTTTAATGTGATTAAACAATGCATGTGACGAGTTGAACAAAGTGCATTGATTATTATTTAGTTTTTGTGGACAAAAGTAGGCTCCTGACATTAAAAAATGAAAACAAGAAGTTTGAGATCAAGTTTTTTTATCTCGTGCATTTCTTCATAAAAGCTGCATTCACTTATTGCACCTGTAAGAATAAATCAAGAAATTATTTAAGATGGTAAAGCTGTCATCCATAGAAGGATTGAAGGGTAAAAATGTTGCACAAATACATCAACCTGTCAATAATCAATATCAAGAAGACTGAGTCTAACTCGAGTCATCCAAGGACCCATTCACCATACATTGTTGAAAGATCCCAGATTAAATGGCTGATCCAGAATTTGGTTCTTTGAACTCAAGAGGGTTTTATTACTTGTAGACAAGCTGGAATCAGTCTTCTGTCATGATTATCTTTTAATACATGATTTAAATTAGAAATATAATATACTATTTCCATTACAGTTATATTAAATGGAAGACTCATATAAAACATATACAAAGTAAACTGTCAAGAAGCATTTCAGTTCTAAACAAAGCGAAACATATTCTGGACCACAACTCACTCCGCATTCTTTACTGCTCACTGGTTTTACCATATTTACAGTACTGTGCAGAGGTATGGGGTAATACTTATAAAGGTACAACACAATCACTATCAGTAATGCAGAAAAGAGCTATAACAATTATTCATAATACTGGCTATAGAGATCATACAAATCCACTATTTTTACAATCCAAATTCTTAAAATTCACAGACTTGGTTCATTTTCAAACAGTACAAATTGTGTATAAAGCAATAAACAATTTACTTCCAGCAAATATTAAAAATATGTTTTTTAACAGATCAGGGGATTGCAGTCTGAGGGGGAAATTTAATTTAAAGCATCAGTGGGCACGAACAACATTAAAAGGTTTCTGTATTTCTGTCTGTGGGGTGAGGATGTGGAACAGATTGGGAGTGGGGCTCAAGCAATGTCCAAGCATGAACCAGTTCAAACAGCAGTACAAAAATATGTTTTTTTCTGGGTATCGGGAGGAGGAAGGGTAATGAGGGTTAGGGTGTTTTTGTTTTTTGCTTCGGCTTGTAAATATATAGTATTTTGTATGTAAGTAGGTATGTGTAGGTGTATATTTATGTTTGTGTATATATATGTGTATATATACTCAACAAAAATATAAACGCAGCACTTTTGGTTTTGCTCCTATTTTGTATGAGATGAACTCAAAGATCTAAAACTTTTTCCACATACACAATATCACCATTTTCCTCAAATATTGTTCACAAACCAGTCTAAATCTGTGATAGTGAGCACTTCTTTGCTGAGATAATCCATCCCACCTCACAGGTGTGCCATATCAAGATGCTGATTAGACACCATGATTAGTGCACAGGTGTGCCTTAGACTGTCCACAATAAAAGGCCACTCTGAAAGGTGCAGTTTTGTTTTATTGGGGGGGATACCAGTCAGTATCTGGTGTGACCACCATTTGCCTCATGCAGTGCAACACATCTCCTTCACATCATCCGTGAAGAGAACACCTCTCCAACGTGCCAAACGCCAGCGAATGTGAGCATTTGCCCACTCAAGTCGGTTACGACAACGAACTGGAGTCAGGTCGAGACCCCGATGAGGATGACGAGCATGCAGATGAGCTTCCCTGATACGGTTTCTGACAGTTTGTGCAAAAATTCTTTGGTTATGCAAACCGATTGTTCCAGCAGCTGTCCGAGTGGCTGGTCTCAGACAATCTTGGAGGTGAACATGCTGGATGTGGAGGTCCTGGGCTGGTGTGGTTACACGTGGTCTGCGGTTGTGAGGCTGGTTGGATGTACTGCCAAATTCTCTGAAACGCCTTTGGAGATGGCTTATGGTAGAGACATGAACATTCAATACACGAGCAGCAGCTCTGGTTGACATTCTTGCTGTCAGCATGCCAATTGCACACTCCCTAAAATCTTGCGACATCTGTGGCATTGTGCTGTGTGATAAAACTGCACCTTTCAGAATGGCCTTTTATTGTGGGCAGTCTAAGGCACACCTGTGCACTAATCATGGTGTCTAATCAGCATCTTGATATGGCACACCTGTGAGGTGGGATGGATTATCTCAGCAAAGGAGAAGTGCTCACTATTACAGATTTAGACTGGTTTGTGAACAATATTTGAGGGAAATGGTGATATTGTGTATGTGGAAGAAGTTTTAGATCTTTGAGTTCATCTCATACAAAATGGGAGCAAAACCAAAAGTGTTGCATTTATATTTTTGTTGAGTGTAGTATAATAGTTTTTGGCATAATCCTAAAACTATTGTTTTATGATCATATTGTGTTCATGTATGCTTGCACTGTCCAGTTGAACGTGTCTAAACTGATATTAGTATAATATGCATTTATTAGATTTAGGGGTTCTTTGTAAGAGCACACTGGGCCTCATGTATCAAAGTTGTGCACTTGTGGTGTAAATTTACAGTGTAAATTTGAAGTACACCAAAGTTGCCGTGACATGTATCAAGCAGTGCGCACCTGCCCATTTCCGGCATACGCCTGACATGACCTTGATAAATGCAGCGGGTGAAAACAATCGTAATTATAATAAACACGCCCATAAATATTCAGACTCCGCTTCAGACACACCCTCATTTTACAACATGGAAGCCAGGAAGACGGCAAAGAAAAAGAACTTCACCAATCACGACGCGTGCCAATAGTCAAAAGCGGCCATCGTATTAATTGTTTTGTAGTATAATCAAAAAAGTGTTACAGTGGTCCCTCGTTTATCGCGGGAGTTACGTTCTAAAAATAGTCCGCAAAAAGCGACGTCCGTGACGTAGTCAGCGTTATTTTTTTTACAATTATTATAGACGTTTTAAAGCTGTAAAAACCCTGTAAAACCACTTTATACACTTTTGTAAATCAGGCATGAACATTTTCTCTTTTTCTTCTCGTGTGTAAACACTCTCAAAGTTCAAACCTTAGTAGAAAAATAACACCAAACTGTTTTCAGGCCCAAACATTTGTTTGAGAAATAAAAATAGAACGTTTTCCTATAAATAATTATGATGGCTTTTAGAACTAACGAATTTAAATTTAACGATCAACCTAGGAGGTTGGACACATAAGAAATTATTAATAGTGACTGACCAGTATTTCACAGTTCCTCTGATCGCGCCTCTTCGTCCTCTCACTGCGCCACTGTGGCGCCTTTTTCCACTCTCACCTCGCTGCAGGTGTCTCTTTCCGAGTGTAGAACACAGTTATGAGTAGATGTTGGTGCTCTTTTTTCTTCTGGGTGAGAAGATTCTTATAAACACGCAGACCACAATGCACTGTAAAAAAAAGCATGCAAAATTGGACTAAAGAAATCCGCAAAACGGCGAGGCCGCGAAAGGTGCCGCGTTATAGCGAGGGACCACTGTATTCTCTTTTCACATGTTAATAATTCTTGACATGTGGATATTTGCTCGCTCAATTAATAAGACACACCTAATTTTTCAGATTTCTTTATTTTTAAAATGTATTTCTTTATTTATTTTATTGTAACAAACGAATGGAGAAGACAAAACCTGATTGCAGCAGGGGCGAAGGGAATGACAACACTACAGTTGTAACTATCAATTCCATTGTCTAAAATGATCACACCACATGAAGTTCAATCAATCAATCAACTTTTTTCTTGTATAGCGCCAAATCACAACAAACAGTTGCCCCAAGGCGCTCCACATTGCAAGGCAAGGCCATACAATAATTATGAAACACAGTCTACGTCTAAAGCAACATAACCAAGGGATGGTCCAGGGTCACCCGATCCAGCCCTAACTATAAGCCTTAGCGAAAAGGAAAGTTTTAAGCCTAATCTTAAAAGTAGAGAGGGTATCTGTCTCCCTGATCTGAATTGGGAGCTGGTTCCACAGGAGAGGAGCCTGAAAGCTGAAGGCTCTGCCTCCCATTCTACTCTTACAAACCCTAGGAACTACAAGTAAGCCCGCAGTCTGAGAGCGAAGCGCTCTAATGGGGTAATATGGTACTATGAGGTCCCTAAGATAAGATGGGACCTGATTATTCAAAACCTTATAAGTAAGAAGAAGAATTTTAAATTCTATTCTAGCATTAACAGGAAGCCAATGAAGGGAGGCCAACACGGGTGAGATATGCTCTCTCCTGCTAGTCCCCGTCAGTACTCTAGCTGCAGCATTCTGAACCAACTGAAGGCTTTTTAGGGAACTTTTAGGACAACCTGATAATAATGAATTACAATAGTCCAGCCTAGAGGAAACAAATGCATGAATTAGTTTTTCAGCATCACTCTGAGACAAGACCTTTCTGATTTTAGAGATATTGCGTAAATGCAAAAAGGCAGTCCTACATATTTGTTTAATATGCGCTTTGAATGACATATCCTGATCAAAAATAACTCCAAGATTTCTCACAGTATTACTAGAGATCAGGGAAATGCCATCCAGAGTAACGATCTGGTTAGACACCATGCTTCTAAGATTTGTGGGGCCAAGTACAATAACTTCAGTTTTATCTGAGTTTAAAAGCAGGAAATTAGAGGTCATCCATGTCTTTATGTCTGTAAGACAATCCTGCAGTTTAGCTAATTGGTGCGTATCCTCTGGCTTCATGGATAGATAAAGCTGGGTATCATCTGCGTAACAATGAAAATTTAAGCAATACCGTCTAATAATACTGCCCAAGGGAAGCATGTATAAAGTGAATAAAATTGGTCCTAGCACAGAACCTTGTGGAACTCCATAATTAACTTTAGTCTGTGAAGAAGATTCCCCATTTACATGAACAAACTGTAATCTATTAGACAAATATGATTCAAACCACCGCAGCGCAATGCCTTTAATACCTATGACATGCTCTAATCTCTGTAATAAAATTTTATGGTCAACAGTATCAAAAGCAGCACTGAGGTCCAACAGAACAAGCACAGAGATAAGTCCACTGTCCGAAGCCATAAGAAGATCATGTGTAACCTTCACTAATGCTGTTTCTGTACTATGATGAATTCTAAAACCTGACTGAAACTCTTCAAATAGACCATTCCTCTGCAGGTGATCAGTTAGCTGTTTTACAACTACCCTCTCAAGAATCTTTGAGAGAAAAGGAAGGTTGGAGATTGGCCTATAATTAGCTAAGATAGCTGGGTCAAGTGATGGCTTTTTAAGTAATGGTTTAATTACTGCCACCTTAAAGGCCTGTGGTACATAACCAACTAACAAAGATAGATTGATCATATTTAAGATTGAAGCATTAAATAATGGTAGGACTTCCTTGAGCAGCCTGGCAGGAATGGGGTCTAATAAGCATGTTGATGGTTTGGATGAAGTAACTAATGAAAATAACTCAGACAGAACAATCGGAGAGAAAGAGTCTAACCAAAGATAACGATACATCTTTGGGATGGTTATGAGTAATTTTTTCTCTAATAGTCAAAATTTTGTTAGCAAAGAAAGTCATGAAGTCATTACTAGTTAAAGTTAATGGAATACTCAGCTCAATAGAGCTCTGACTCTTTGTCAGCCTGGCTACAGTGCTGAAAAGAAACCTGGGGTTGTTCTTATTTTCTTCAATTAGTGATGAGTAGAAAGATGTCCTAGCTTCACGAAGGGCTTTCTTATAGAGCAACAAACTCTTTTTCCAGGCTAAGTGAAGATCTTCTAAATTAGTGAGACGCCATTTCCTCTCCAACTTACGGGTTATCTGCTTTAAGCTACGAGTTTGTGAGTTATACCACGGAGTCAGACACTTCTGATTTAAAGCTCTCTTTTTCAGAGGAGCTACAGCATCCAAAGTTGTCTTCAATGAGGATGTAAAACTATTGACAAGATACTCTAACTCCCTTACAGAGTTTAGGTAGCTACTCTGCTCTGTGTTGGTATATGACATTAGAGAACATAAAGAAGGAATCATATCCTTAAACCTAGTTACAGCGCTTTCTGAAAGACTTCTAGTGTAATGAAACTTATTCCCCACTGCAGGGTAGTCCATCAGGGTAAATGTAAATGTTATTAAAAAATGATCAGACAAAAGGGAGTTTTCAGGGAATACTGTTAAGTCTTCTATTTCCATACCATAAGTCAGAACAAGATCTAAAATATGATTAAAGTGGTGGGTGGACTCATTTACTTTTTGAGCAAAGCCGATAGAGTCTAATAATAGATTAAATGCAGTGTTGAGGCTGTCATTCTCAGCATCTGTGTGGATGTTAAAATCGCCCACTATAATTATCTTATCTGAGCTAAGCACTAAGTCAGACAAAAGGTCTGAAAATTCACAGAGAAACTCACAGTAACGACCAGGTGGACGATAGATAATAACAAATAAAACTGGTTTTTGGGACTTCCAATTTGGATGGACAAGACTAAGATACAAGCTTTCAAATGAATTAAGCTCTGTCTAGGTTTTTGATTAATTAATAAGCTGGAATGGAAGATTGCTGCTAATCCTCCGCCCAGGCCCGTGCTACGAGCATTCTGACAGTTAGTGTGACTCGGGGGTGTTGACTCATTTAAACTAACATATTCATCCTGCTGTAACCAAGTTTCTGTTAGGCAGAATAAATCAATACGTTGATCAATTATTATATCATTTACCAACAGGGACTTAGAAGAAAGAGACCTAATGTTTAATAGACCACATTTAACTGTTTTAGTCTGTGGTGCAATTGAAGGTGCTATATTATTTTTTCTTTTTGAATTTTTATGCTTAAATAGATTTTTGCTAGTTATTGGTGGTCTGGGAGCAGGCACCGTCTCTACAGGGATGGGGTAATAGGGGGATGGCAGGGGGAGAGAAGCTGCAGAGAGGTGTATAAGACCACAGCTCTGCCTCCTGGTCCCAACGCTAGACAGTCACAGTTTGGAGGATCCCAAAAAATTGGCCAGAAGTTAAGCTCAGCGCTGCTCTGGCTCCAGGCTCGAAGTCTGGAGAAAAAGGCGAGCAGTGCTTTCTTTATGGTCAGCGCGATTTGTATTAATTATTATGTAGTATAATCAAGAAAGTGTTATTTATCTAACATATGCATCGATTTGTATAATGGCACTGTTTATCATGTTGATCATTTTCATTTTTATGTGGATTCCAGTGCTGGTTCATTTTGGTGTATAATTTACGCCACCTCTCGACCTGGTGTATATTTTCAGCGCAGCGTACGCCAACGACCACATTGATAAATGCCAAGTAGCGCAGCCGTTTGGCGTACACCCCATATACGCTCAAATATCGCTGTACGCAGCGTTGATACATGAGGCCCATTATGTGCTGAAGATATTGTACTCCCTTTGGCCTAATTGTGGGAACAGTGTAACTGCTTATGCGGCCTGTTTGGTATCAGTGGAATGTCTAGACAAGATGTACCCCGTCTATATTGTTGCTGTGGAATTAAGTGTTGAACTGCAGGCACACCTGTGCACGCTAGCCTGCTGACATTTAAGATATATGTTATGGCTAAGAATAATCTCGCGAAGTGTGTTCATGCCCACAAAGTCGTTTTGCAGATTCTCACGGGAACAAGGGAGGAAGCCTGAAGCATGTGGCCATGATCTGTCCTGTACAGCCCAGTCAGGGACAAGTGTGGTAAAGACACTCAAGGGGAGTGACATGAGAGAAACCTCTCCTTCCGAGACAGTTATGCCACACAGAAGCAGACGGTTCTCACCAACTTCTTGGACCAATGAGAGGAAGGGACAAAACAACGCCTCAAGAATCGCTGAATCACTGTTAGAGGAGGTTATTTAAGCTAATGATAGACAGCATGGGGGACTCTTCTTATCTTCTGCTGAGAGCTAAGGCAGGGCTGAGAACAGGATCCACAGAGCTCTGTGTAAGACTGATTTTACTACTCAGTGTTGTTTAAAATAAAACTCTGTTCTGAACGGTAAATCAGGCAGAGTGCAATCTGAACAGATTCTTTTGTTTCATGACTTCTTTGGTTCCACCTTCCCTGGGATTAACGGACGCGTGGCGTCTGGCGGACGAGGTCAAGGGTTTGAGGGGCCAGTCTCCCACACAGTCCTTCTCAAATAGTGGAGCGCGCCCCCCTGGGGGGTGCAGTGTGATGCTGGGGGGGGGGGGGGGGGGGTGCATGTGAAAGCTGGGAACATGCTTTTTTCCCGTACTAGAAAAAAGTGTAATTGTACATCAAATCACTACATCATTGTACATCATCAACTACAGTAGGTGGCATTGGCGCTCTCATTGTCAAGAGTGTGAGCAGGGAGTACTGAGAACTCTAGCATAATGGAACGCAGCTCTATGTAGGGTTTTTTTTTCATACTACAGTGGGAGACGAGGAAAGACCGCTTTTCCTTAAAATGTTGGCAGCGCACAGCATGAAGCCAAATACATTAAGGCATCACTTAAAGACATTCCACCCCAATCATGCCAATAAGCCACTTGAGTTTTTTCAATGAAAATGCCGAATATTTCCAGCAATCATCCCACTTTGTGAATGCTGCTTCAGTAAACCAGTGAACACCGTTAGCATCATAGCACCATAGCAGAGGAGCTAAGCAACAGTAGACATGGTCTGTATCATGTTGGATGACACAAGTGCTGCAAAAATAAAAACTAACAAAAAAAAAAAAAAAATCACAAAAAAATCATAAAAATCAGCATAAATCGTTTTATTCATTTTTGTTTTGTCTTAGTGTTTTATATATTGTGCTCCTGAGTAAGTGTTCTGATCTATTTGAATTTATTATTATTTATTGATCTGATTTAATTTTGTTTTTCAGTATTAAATGGCAGTTGTTGATATTTTAAGGATTATTTTTTATTTCAAGCAAAGCGATGTAAATTTTTTTCTCTTACAGACTAAAAAACAATCTTAATAAAATTATTCTTTGCTAAAAGTTGATCTAAAGTTCTTTCTTTTTTGTTTTCTTTAATGCTAATAAGGATACAATGTTATGCAGAGGTGTACTTATAGCAATTTTATGGAGAAATTATAACATTTATAGTCACTAGAAGCACTGCCTTACAGTGAGAAGGTCCTGGGATTGCTTCCCATACAGTCCTTTCCATGCCGATTTTTTGCATTTCGTCCCTGTGTTTTCGTGGGTTTAATCCGGGTGATCCTGCTACCTCCGACTTCCAAAGATATACAGGTTAGGTGAACTGGTGACACTAAATTTTTTGTAGGTATGAATGTGTCTGTCAGTCTACCTGTGGCGGCCCTGCAAGACACAGTTCATTTATTCAATTTAATTTATTCATTTTATACAGTGCCAAATCACAACAGATTTGCCTCAAGGTGCTTCACACAAAACAATTCAGAAAACAAAATAAAAGCAATTAAAAGATTAAAAAAGCACAATAAAAGAATAACAAAAATGAAAAAAAAATAAAAAAGCATAGTAACACATGCGAATATGCTATCCATACGAAAGAGAAAACAAGTACGTCTTAAGTCTGGACTTGAAAGTCTCCACAGAATCTGACTGCTTTATTGATGCAGGGAGATCATTCCACAGAACAGGGGCACGATAAGAAATCCAGGTTGTACCTCACCCCTCACCAAATGGATAGGCCCCAGCTCCCCACCTTAACTGAAATAAGCGAGTTTAGAAAAATGGATGGATGACTGTTTCACAACTTCATCAGATTGTGTTACCAAAACAGATTTTTGGGGGGCCTTGACACAGGAAGGTGCTCTGTGGGCTCTCTCTACATGGATATAAATGATTCTAATCATACCTTTTTCAATAATTAGATTAAAAATAATACAAATTAGATTTTATTATGATTTTTGTAATTATAAACTCTGATTTTTGTCTCACTTTTGCTCAAACCTTCAGGCAGTGTCAACCTGCTCCTCAATCACATCTGCTTCAGGACCTCTCATCTCACTCTGCAGGATCCGCCACTGATGTGGACGAGCGGACCAGATGGTGTCTGTGCACACACACACACACACACACACACACACACACACACACACACACACACACACACACACACACACACACACATGCATTAATCAAATACACACATCATAGATTCATTTCTCTTTATAACAAAACAATTTGAAATCCTGCGGTCTAGGGCTCAAGTCTGGTAGAAAAAGTGTTATGTAGTGAGACTAACTGGTGCACTGAGTTGGGCTGCAGGTTACACAAAGGGATGAGGGCATTTTGAATGCCTGATTAGGTTTGATGTGTGAAGCGCTTCCCGTCTAGACCCATTAGAACTGAAGCTTACGCTGCACCAAAAGAACAGTTCAAGGACAGCAGTGGATGCTTTCAAAATGAGAACCTGGAGAGATGGATGGATGTGGGAGTTGGGTGAGGGTCAGGAAACAGTGCATCACATGCTGTGCATGCTGTCTGTAGGAGCTTGGCATTTAGGAGAGTAATCATTCAGATCAGTGGATGGTTCTGCATGCTTGCTTCTAAATATCCCTGTGCATTGGAGTTTTATTGTTAAATACAACTTGACCAAGTTACATGAAAAAATAGCTTTTGACAACAAACAAATACATAAATAAATGGTGGCCAGTTGCAGTCAATGGCATGATAATGCTTAGCCCCACCTTTTTGCATAATTCTTGATCAAGCTCAGGCCATTAAAATGGCAGGGAATGAATGCAACAAAAAATATCCAGTGAAACAGATCAAAGAATCACTTCAAGTTGGAGGTAAATATTTTTTTTGCTGAAGTAGACTGGACTGTCACCTAACTTGGAAAAAGACAAATATTAATGTAACAAAATGTCTCAGGTTTTCACCTGATCTTGACACTCAGGTAAAAAAATGTGCATCCTTGAGCTTGGACACATTTTATTATTACTTTTTTATTAATTTATGATGCCCTGTACTTATTGGGTTATTGAGAATTGACTGCTCTAGGCAGATTTATCAGATAGTACCATTTTTGTATTTCTTAGTGATTAATGGAAATTAATCCTAAGACATATACCGTGACTTGGAAAAGTCCCTGTATTATCTCATCACTTGTCTTAAAAAAAAACAAAAAACTGTAAAAGTGATGAATCATTGGTGTTATTCTTGAAGGTGTTCATATTTCTGCATGCAAATGTTGGGACTTTCATATTTTCCCCCCACCAAGGGAGACTTGTAGTATGATTACACAAAAACTACTAAACCAGTTTCCTTGAAACCTTTTGGAGTAGTGAGTTAAGAAAGAAACCATTAACCTTTGCTACAGATACAATTAAGGGGGGTGGGTTTAGGATTTTTTTTCCATTTTAACTTTGCAAAAGAGGGCATTTGTCAACATTTTTGCAAAAAAAAACAAAAAAACAAAACAAAAAAAAAAACAGACATATGTAGTGTGCTAATATCTACATTAGCTCTTGAGAAATTCACAGAAATGTTGAATCTGAAAATAGCAGACACAGAATATTTGACGTGGCAGAAACAGGCAGTGGGGCACCCTTAGTTTTAGTGTAATCCTGACACATAAACTATGCTGTCGCCACAGTGGATTTCCTCATCTTGTTTCCCTGCTATGCTAATGAACTCTACACCCCCATTAAATAGAGGCCCTGCAGGTTCTCTAATCTAATCTGCTCCATGGCCTGCTGTGGAGTCCAAATGTTACCCTCCATGTAGAACTTTATCTATATTTACAGATAAGATGGTGGCACCTTCCCCAGTAGGGTGAACACTGTTTGGCCTCATCATGCCACGGTGACCCCAGAAATAGGACCAGTTACTGTATCAATCATACTATAGCCTTGCTATCTGCAAAACTGTGTCAGCCACCTATTCAAAGATATCAGCCTACTAAACACCTTGTTATTTCCCCAAGAGTGGAGGGAACCAAAGCACCTTGAGGCAACCTTGTTGTGATTTGGCACTATATAAATAAATGAAAACTGAAATTAAAATAAAACCAAAGACTATTATTTGATGCTGGCATATTTTTCTTGCGAGGTCACAAGTCCTCTGTATATCCATTTTTGTGACCTCTGATTGTCGCATTCTAACATCATTGGTGCAGACATGAATAACTATGTGGGTATAACTAATGTCATGTGCCTTTGTCTGTCTGCCCTTGTGCATAGTCAGCACCCTAAGGCAAGAGGTAATGGTGGCTGCTTTGGCCCCAGGAAAACATTTAACATTGGCTTACCAACTCTGAATGTACCATGCAATCTTTACATACTAGAATCGGTGCAGTATACCAGAAATGGAACGAACATGCCATGCCGTGCCCATACAAACACTCCTTCCATCCATGACGTTTGTACGATACAGCAGATGAAATACCTTACACACGTGTTTATGGATAATGAAAACCTCCAGAAATAAGTGCTATTTGATGTTATGGCTCCAAGGAAAGTGAGGAATAGAATGGAACCTAATTGCTGTCGATGTACAACAGGCAAGGAAAATGATGATGGTGAAGAGTGACTTCCTGCGACTGCTGAAAATACGATTCCAGCAGGAGCACCCCAAGGCAGTCTCTGATGCCATGGGGAACAATGATGATGATGATGGCATCTCTAATCTGACTTTGCGGGTAATAGAATCCCCTATCACTAACGTGTGGCGTTCTGGCTTGGAAATAGAGGTAGAAGTTACCCGTGGGCTTGGACAGCTATTAATAGGCATAGCTAAGGTGCACAAATGGTTCACAATTGGCAGCAGTGACTGTGAGCCGGGTACCACAACCAAACACCAAGCCTTATGGGATTTCTTCCACCTAACAACAGTCCGAAAGCTGACATCTTTAGCTGGTGGAGATAAACCAATGCTTGCAGTGTGCGCTAGCCGGAGTGCTTCACTGAGCTAAGAAGCTGCTGTAGCTTCAGGGCACAACTCTCTAAGGAGGCCACCCTGTCTGACAACATCATTCAAATTATTTTAAAGTGTTGTGCATTAAGAAAAGAATATGAAATTAGCGAGAGCTAGCGCAAGCTATAGCACTAATGATGTTAGTGCTATAGGATTCACTTAGGAGTCACACAGCAGTAAATTAATGAGATAAAATCCGTAGCTGTTGCAACCTACTTTCACAACCTTGTATTAAAAAGAAGAGCGCTGTTCTGTCCGGTCTCTGAGGAGTCAGTCCGTCTGGAACAGAGGTCTGACTGGAAGTGCGCAGAAGGCAGCAGCTCATATTATCATATGTTACATAATTTTCCATGTTCAGCACCAATTTTGTGCACATGGCTGAATCTTAAGAGAGGAGGGCATTCTTCAAAATTTGTATTAGTGCAGCATGTTTGAGAAAAAAATGCTGGCCACGTGAAAATCCAATATGACGGCCAGGTAGAGGTAAATGAAGAATGACACAGGATCAAAATTTAAAAATGCTCCAATCATATTGAAAGCTGTACCAAATTATGTGTCTGATCACAAAGATTCCAAAAAGGTATAGTTTAGACTATCTATGACTGAATGTTATGGCGTTATGGGGTAAAAACATCAAGAATGGTAAGAAAGGTCAGTTTCAGTTTGCACAGGAGTCAAAATTTAAATTTGCTCCAATTTTGGTAGAAGGTGGTGCAAAATATTGGTTGAACTAATATGATTAATAAATGGAATAGTTTTGACTGTGTTGAATGCTTGGTTTGCAGAGTAAATGTCAAACAATGTTGACGTACATTGGATTCTACGGCATATGACCTATGTTACCCTGTAACGTGACAAATAAGCATGACATATGGTGCAAACTATTCCTTTTTAAACCCCTATTAACTCAACCAATAACTTGCATCACATTTTACAAAAATTGGAGCAACTTTAACTTTTGACGCCTGTACAAACTGAAACTGACCTTTGTCACTATTTTTGCTGTTTTTACCTCATAACTCCATAACATTCAATCACAGATAGTCCAAACAATACCTTTTTGGAATATTTATGATCAGATAAATAATGTGTTATATTTTTTAGTATGATTGGAGCATTTTTAAATTTTGACCCCTGTGTAATTCTTCATTGACCCCTACCTGGCCACCATATTGGATTTTCAAGTGGCCAACACTTTTTTCTCAGACACTGATTTATGAAGAACATTCATGCCAAATCTGATGCTTGTATGACCAAGGGAACAATTCTGCCCAAATGTCATACTTATCTGCTCCAGTATATCAAATCAAATCAAATCAATTTTATTTATATAGCGCCAAATCACAACAAACAGTTGCCCCAAGGTGCTTTATATTGTAAGGCAAAGCCATACAATAATTACGGAAAAAACCCAACGGTCAAAACGACCCCCTGTGAGCAAGCACTTGGCGACAGTGGAAAGGAAAAACTCCCTTTTAACAGGAAGAAACCTCCAGCAGAACCAGGCTCAGGGAGGGGCAGTCTTCTGCTGGGACTGGTTGGGGCTGAGGGAGAGAACCAGGAAAAAGACATGCTGTGGAGGGGAGCAGAGATCAATCACTAATGATTAAATGCAGAGTGGTGCATACAGAGCAAAAAGAGAAAGAAACACTCAGTGCATCATGGGAACCCTCCAGCAGTCTAAGTCTATAGCAGCATAACTAAGGGATGGTTCAGGGTCACCTGATCCAGCCCTAACTATAAGCTTTAGCAAAAAGGAAAGTTTTAAGCCTAATCTTAAAAGTAGAGAGGGTGTCTGTCTCCCTGATCCGAATTGGGAGCTGGTTCCAGAGGAGTGGAGCCTGAAAGCTGAAGGCTCTGCCTCCCATTCTACTCTTACAAACCCTAGGAACTACAAGTAAGCCTGCAATCTGAGAGAGAAGCGCTCTATTGGGGTGATATGGTACTATGAGGTCCCTAAGATAAGATGGGACCTGATTATTCAAAACCTTATAAGTAAGAAGAAGAATTTTAAATTCTATTCTAGAATTAACAGGAAGCCAATGAAGAGAGGCCAATATGGGTGAGATATGCTCTCTCCTTCTAGTCCCTGTCAGTACTCTAGCTGCAGCATTTTGAATTAACTGAAGGCTTTTCAGGGAACTTTTAGGACAACCTGATAATAATGAATTACAATAGTCCAGCCTAGAGGAAATAAATGCATGAATTAGTTTTTCAGCATCACTCTGAGACAAGACCTTTCTAATTTTAGAGATATTGCTCAAATGCAAAAAAGCAATCCTACATATTTGTTTAATATGCACATTGAATGACATATCCTGATCAAAAATGACTCCAAGATGTCTCACAGTATTACTAGAGGTCAGGTTAATGCCATCCAGAGTAAGGATCTGGTTAGACACCATGTTTCTAAGATTTGTGGGGCCAAGTACAATAACTTCAGTTTTATCTGAGTTTAAAAGCAGGAAATTAGAGGTCATCCATGTCTTTATGTCTGTAAGACAATCCTGCAGTTTAGCTAATTGGTGTGTGTCCTCTGGCTTCATGGATAGATAAAGCTGGGTATCATCTGTGTAACAATGAAAATTTAAGCAACGCTGTCTAATAATACTGCTTAAGGGAAGCATGTATAAAGTGAATAAAATTGGTCCTAGCACAGAACCTTGTGGAACTCTATAATTAACCTTATTCTGTGAAGAATATTCCCCATTTACATGAACAATTTGTAATCTATTAGATAAATATGATTCAAACCACCGCAGTGCAGTGCCTTTAATACCTATGGCATGCTCTAATCTCTGTAATAAAATTTTATGGTCAACAGTATCAAAAGCAGCACTGAGGTCTAACAGAACAAGCACAGAGATGAGTCCACTGTCTGAGGCCATAAGAAGATCATTTGTAACCTTCACTAATGCTGTTTCTGTACTATGATGAATTCTAAACCCTGACTGAAACTCTTCAAATAGACCATTCCTCTGCAGATGATCAGTTAGCTGTTTTACAACTACCCTTTCAAGAATTTCTGAGAGAAAAGGAAGGTTGGAGATTGGCCTATAATTAGCTAAGATAGCTGGGTCAAGTGATGGCTTTTTAAGTAATGGTTTAATTACTGCCACCTTAAAAGCCTGTGGTACATAGCCAACTAATAAAGATAGCTTGATCATATTTAAGATCGAAGCATTAATTAATGGTAGGGCTTCCTTGAGCAGCTTGGTAGGAATGGGGTCTAATAGACATGTTGATGGTTTGGAGGAAGTAACTAATGAAAATAACTCAGACAGAACAATCAGAGAGGAAGAGTCTAACCTAATACCGGCATCACTGAAAGCAGCCAAAGAGAACGATATGTCTTTGGGATGGTTATGAGTAATTTTTTCTTTAATAGTTAAAATTTTATTAGCAAAGAAAGTCATGAAGTCATTACTAGTTAAAGTTAAAGGAATACTCGGCTCAATAGAGCTCTGACTCTTTGTCAGCCTGGCTACAGTGCTGAAAAGAAACCTGGGGTTGTTCTTATTTTCTTCAATTAGTGATGAGTAGTAAGATGTCCTAGCTTAACGGAGGGCTTTTTTATAGAGCAACAGACCCTTTTTCCAGGCTAAGTGAAGATCTTCTAAATTAGGGAGACGCCATTTCCTCTCCAACTTATGGGTTATCTGCTTTAAGCTGTGAGTTTGTGAGTTATACCACGGAGTCAGGCACTTCTGATTTAAGGCTCTCTTTTTCAGAGGAGCTACAGCATCCAAAGTTGTCCTCAATGAGGATATAAAACTATTGATGAAATGATTTTTATTATCAATTATTATAATTTATTCAAAAAGAAAAAATAATATAGCACCTTCAACTGCACCACAGACTAAAACAGTTAAATGTGGTCTATTAAACATTAGGTCTCTCTCTTCTAAGTCCCTGTTAGTAAATTATATAATAATTGATCAACATATTGATTTATTCTGCCTTACAGAAACCTGGTTACAGCAGGATGAATATGTTAGTTTAAATGAGTCAACACCCCCGAGTCACACTAACTGCCAGAATGCTCGTAGCACGGGCCGAGGCGGAGGATTAGCAGCAATCTTCCATTCCAGCTTATTAATTAATCAAAAATCCACACAGAGCTTTAATTCATTTGAAAGCTTGACTCTTAGTTTTGTCCATCCAAATTGGAAGTCCCAAAAACCAGTTTTATTTGTTATTATCTATCATCCACCTGGTCGTTACTGTGAGTTTCTCTGTGAATTTTCAGACCTTTTGTCTGATTTAGTGCTTAGCTCAGATAAGATAATTATAGTGGGCGATCTTAACATCCACACAGATGCTGAGAATGACAGCCTCAACACTGCATTTAATCTATTATTAGACTCAATTGGCTTTGCTCAAAATGTAAATGAGTCCACCCACCGCTTTAATCATATCTTAGATCTTGTTCTGACTTATGGTATGGAAATTGAAGACTTAACAGTATTCCCTGAAAACTCCCTTCTGTCTGAACATTTCTTAATAACATTTACATTTACTCTGATGGACTACCCAGCAGTGGGGAATAAGTTTGATTACAGTAGAAGTCTTTCAGAAAGCGCTGTAACTAGGTTTAAGGATATGATTCCTTCTTTATGTTCTCTAATGCCATATACCAACACAGTGCAGAGTAGCTACCTAAACTCTGTAAGTGAGATAGAGTATCTCGTCAATAATTTTATATCCTCATTGAAGACAACTTTGGATGCTGTAGCTCCTCTGAAAAAGAGAGCTTTAAATCAGAAGTGCCTGACTCTGTAGTATAACTCACAAACTCGCAGCTTAAAGCAGATAACCCGTAAGTTGGAGAGGAAATGGCGTCTCCCTAATTTAGAAGATCTTCACTTAGCCTGGAAAAAGAGTCTGTTGCTCTATAAAAAAGCCCTCCGTAAAGCTAGGACATCTTACTACTCATCACTAATTGAAGAAAATAAGAACAACCCCAGGTTTCTTTTCAGCACTGTAGCCAGGCTGACAAAGAGTCAGAGCTCTATTGAGCCGAGTATTCCTTTAACTTTAACTAGTAATGATTTCATAACTTTCTTTGCTAATAAAATTTTAACTATTAGAAAAAATATTACTCATAACCATCCCAAAGACGTATCGTTATCTTTGGCTGCTTTCAGTGATGCCGGTATTTGGTTAGACTCTTTCTCTCTGATTGTTCTGTCTGAGTTATTTTCATTAGTTACTTCCTCCAAACCATCAACATGTCTATTAGACCCCATTCCTACCAGGCTGCTCAAGGAAGCCCTACCATTAATTAATGCTTCGATCTTAAATATGATCAATCTATCTTTATTAGTTGGCTATGTACCACAGGCTTTTAAGGTGGCAGTAATTAAACCATTACTTAAAAAGCCATCACTTGACCCAGCTATCTTAGCTAATTATAGGCCAATCTCCAACCTTCCTTTTCTCTCAAAAATTCTTGAAAGGGTAGTTGTAAAACAGCTAACTGATCATCTGCAGAGGAATGGTCTATTTGAAGAGTTTCAGTCAGGGTTTAGAATTCATCATAGTACAGAAACAGCATTAGTGAAGGTTACAAATGATCTTCTTATGGCCTCAGACAGTGGACTCATCTCTGTGCTTGTTCTGTTAGACCTCAGTGCTGCTTTTGATACTGTTGACCATAAAATTTTATTACAGAGATTAGAGCATGCCATAGGTATTAAAGGCACTGCGCTGCGGTGGTTTGAATCATATTTATCTAATAGATTACAATTTGTTCATGTAAATGGGAAATCTTCTTCACAGACTAAGGTTAAGTATGAAGTTCCACTAGGTTCTGTGCTAGGACCAATTTTATTCACTTTATATGTTTCCCTTAGGCAGTATTATTAGACGGCATTGCTTAAGTTTTCATTGTTACGCAGATGATACCCAGCTTTATCTATCCATGAAGCCAGAGGACACACACCAATTAGCTAAACTGCAGGATTGTCTTACAGACATAAAGACATGGATGACCTCTAATTTCCTGCTTTTAAACTCAGATAAAACTGAAGTTATTGTACTTGGTCCCACAAATCTTAGACACATGGTGTCTAACCAGATCCTTACTCTGGATGGCATTACCCTGACCTCTAGTAATACTGTGAGAAATCTTGGAGTCATTTTTGATCAGGATATGTCATTCAATGCGCATATTAAACAAATATGTAGGACTGCTTTTTTGCATTTGCGCAATATCTCTAAAATTAGAAAGGTCTTGTCTCAGAGTGATGCTGAAAAACTAATTCATGCATTTATTTCCTCTAGGCTGGACTATTGTAATTCATTATTATCAGGTTGTACTAAACGTTCCCTGAAAAGCCTCCAGTTAATTCAAAATGCTGCAGCTAGAGTGCTAACAGGGACTAGAAGGAGAGAGCATATCTCACCTATATTGGCCTCTCTTCATTGGCTTCCTGTTAATTCTAGAATAGAATTTAAAATTCTTCTTCTTACTTATAAGGTTTGAATAATCAGGTCCCATCTTATCTTAGGGACCTCATAGTACCATATCACCCCAATAGAGCGCTTCGCTCTCAGACTGCAGGCTTACTTGTAGTTCCTAGGGTTTGTAAGAGTAGAATGGGAGGCAGAGCCTTCAGCTTTCAGGCTCCTCTCCTGTGGAACCAGCTCCCAATTCAGATCAGGGAGACAGACACCCTCTCTACTTTTAAGATTAGGCTTAAAACTTTCCTTTTTGCTAAAGCTTATAGTTAGGGCTGGATCAGGTGACCCTGAACCATCCCTTAGTTATGCTGCTATAGACTTAGACTGCTGGGGGGTTCCCATGATGCACTGTTTCTTTCTCTTTTTGCTCTGTATGCACCACTCTGCATTTAATCATTAGTGACTGATCTCTGCTCCCCTCCACAGCATGTCTTTTTCCTGGTTCTCTCCCTCAGCCCCAACCAGTCCCAGCAGAAGACTGCCCCTCCCTGAGCCTGGTTCTGCTGGAGGTTTCTTCCTGTTAAAAGGGAGTTTTTCCTTCCCACTGTTGCCAAGTGCTTGCTCACAGGGGGTCGTTTTGACCGTTGGGGTTTTTCCGTAATTATTGTATGGCCTTGCCTTACAATATAAGGCGCCTTGGGGCAACTGTTTGTTGTGATTTGGCGCTATATAAATAAAATTGATTTGATTTGATTTGATAATCTATCTCACTCACAGAGTTTAGGTAGCTACTCTGCCCTGTGTTGGTATATGGCATTGGAGATCATAAGGAAGGAATCATATCCTTAAACCTAGTTACATCGCTTTCTGAAAGACTTCTACTGTAATGAAACTTATTCCCCACTGCTGGGTAGTCCATCAGAGTAAATGTAAATGTTATTAAGAAATGATCAGACAGAAGGGGGTTTTCAGGGAATACTGTTAAGTCTTCAATTTCCATACCATAAGTCAGAACAAGATCTAAGATATGATTAAAGCGGTGGGTGGACTCATTTACATTTTGAGCAAAGCCAATTGAGTCTAATAATAGATTAAATGCAGTGTTGAGGCTGTCATTCTCAGCATCTGTGTGGATGTTAAGATCGCCCACTATAATTATCTTATCTGAGCTAAGCACTAAGTCAGACAAAAGGTCCAAAAAATCACAGAGAAACTCACAGTAATGACCAGGTGGATGATAGATAACAACAAATAAAACTGGTTTTTGGGACTTCCAATTTCAATGGACAAGACTAAGAGTCAAGCTTTCAAATGAATTAAAGCTCTGTGTGGATTTTTGATTAATTAATAAGCTGGAATGGAAGATTGCTGCTAATCCTCCGCCTCGGCCCGTGCTACGAGCATTCTGGCAGTTAGTGTGACTCGGGGGTGTTGACTCATTTAAACTAACATATTCATCCTGCTGTAACCAGGTTTCTGTAAGGCAGAATAAATCAATATGTTGATCAATTATTATATCATTTACTAACAGGGACTTAGAAGAGAGAGATCTAATGTTTAATAGACCACATTTAACTTTTTTAGTCTGTGGTGCAGTTGAAGGTGCTATATTATTTTTTCTTTTGGAATAAATTATACTTAAATAGATTTTTGCTGGTTATTGGTAGTCTGGGAGCAGGCACCGTCTCTATGGGGATGGGGTATTGGGGGGATGGCAGGGGGAGAGAAGCTGCAGAGAGGTGTGTAAGACTACAACTCTGCTTCCTGGTCCCAACCCTGGATAGTCACAGTTTGGAAGATTTAAAAAAATTGGCCAGATTTCTAGAAATGAGAGCTGCTCCATCCAAAGTGGGATGGATGCCGTCTCTCCTAACAAGACCAGGTTTTCCCCAGAAGCTTTGACAGTTACCTATGAAGCCCACCTCATTTTTTGGACACCACTCAGACAGCCAGCAATTCAGGGAGAAAATGCGGCTAAACATGTCACTCCCGGTCCGATTGGGGAGGGGCCCAGAGAAAACTACAGAGTCTGACATTGTTTTTGCAAAGTTACACACTGATTCAATGTTAATTTTAGTGACCTCCGATTGGCGTAACCGGGTGTCATTACTGCTGACGTGAATTACAATCTTACCAAATTTATGCTTAGCCTTAGCCAGCAGTTTCAAATTTCCTTCAGTGTTGCCTGCTCTGGCTCCCGGAAGACATTTCTCAAAACAGAGTCGCCAATAACCAGAGTTTGTTCCTCGGCGGGTGTGTCGCCGAGTGGGGAAAAACAGTTAGAGATGTGAACGGGTTGGCGGTGTACATGGGGCTTCTGTTTAGGACTACGCTTCCTCCTCACAGTCACCCAGTCGGCCTGCTTTCCCGGCTGCTCGGGATCTGCCGGAGGGGAACTAACGGCGGCGAAGCTACCTTGGTCCGCACCGACTACAGGGGCCTGGCTAGCTGTAGGATTTTCCAAGGTGCGGAGCCGAGTCTCCAATTCGCCCAGCCTGGCCTCCAAAGCTACGAATAAGCTACACTTATTACAAGTACCATTACTGCTAAAGGAGGCAGAGGAATAACTAAACATTTCACACCCAGAGCAGAAAAGTGCGGGAGAGACAGGAGAAGCCGCCATGCTAAACCAGCTAAGAGCTAGTAGCTGCGCTAAGCTAGCAGATTCCTAAAAACACACAAAGTGAATAATGTGGTGGATTTCATTCATATGTTTTTACGTCAGACATGCTTGAACCCTCGTGCGCATGCATGAGTTTTTCCACGCCTGTCGGTGACGTCATTCGCCTGTGAGCACTCCTTGTGGGAGGAGTCATCCAGCCCCTCGTCGGAATTCCTTTTTCTGAGGAGTTGCTGGGAGATTCGCGCTTTGTTTGATCAAAATTTTTTCTAAACCTGTGAGGCACATCGAAGTGGACACGGTTCGAAAAATTAAGCTGGTTTTCGGTGAAAATTTTAACACCTGATGAGAGATTTTGAGGTGATACTGTCGCTTTAAGGACTTCCCAGGTGCCGTCGTCAGCCTGTTTCAAGCTGAAAACTTCCACATTTCAGGCTCTATTGATCCAGGACGTCGTGAGGGAACAGAGAAGTTTCAGAAAAAGTTGGTTTCAGCATTTTATCCGGATATTCCACTGTTAAAGGAGATTTTTTTAGTGAAAGACGTGCGGATGGATTGCAGCGTCGGCTCGCAGCCGCCGCGACGCTCCGCCACAGGAAAAACACCTCTGTTGGAAGCCTTAAGGACAAGTTGGAACATGCCCAGCTGTTAAACAATTTCTCAGATACTCACTCCACTGAAAGCCATCAAAAGCTGCCTGGATTTTACAAATGGTTATCAACACAAAGGTTTTTTTCCTGTTTTTCCGTGGGAAGTCCTTAAAGCGACAGTATCACCTCAAAATCTCTCATCAGCCGTTAAAATTTTCACCGAAAACCAGCTTAATTTTTCGAACCATGTCCACTTCAATGTGCCTCACAGGTTTAGAAAAAACTTTGATCAAACAAAGTGCCAGTCTCTCAGCAACTTCTCAGACAAAGGAATTCCGATGAGGGGCTGGACGACTCCTCCCACAAGGAGTGCTCACAGGCGAATGACGTCACCGACAGGCGTGGAAAAACTCCCGAATGCGCACGAGGGTTCAAGCATGTCTGACGTAAAAACATATAAATGAAATCCATATAGTTTTTGAAAAAAATAAAAAGGACCTATACTTTATTGACAGCCCTCGTATGTTGAAGCAAATCTGAGCTAACAGTATGATAACTCCTAAAAGCAGAAACATTCAGCTTTACTCCTCTTTCTGTGGGTTGTTCTTGTCCTTTTTTAGTCTCTACCTTACCTTCACCATACATCTCTTTTATTAAATACCAATGTAATTGGTTTTATCCACAATTATTAATTTCATTTCAGCATTCAAAACATTCGCATTACATACACGACATCCTGAGGAGACATAATGTTGCACAGTTGCATTTTTGCTCAATTTTTGTTCTGTTTAAACTGAAATAAGACATCACCGAAGCAACCATAAACCAGAGACGCACCATGAATGTCAAACCTTTTTCCTCCCAGAATAATCATGGACACTGTTCAATGAGCACATAGTGTCCCCTCTGGAAGCCTTCTTGCAGTAATCATTCCATTTCTTCCAACGCCTTTTGCCTCATTTTTTTTTTTCCAGCCTGTTACAGTTTCCTTTGCTCAATCTTTCTTTTTTTGGTCAGACATTGAGGCAGCTTGAACAAACCTCAGGCAGACTCCAGAGCATCCGAGGAAAGAAACTGCAAAGCTATTAACGTCCCTCTGAATATTTTAAATACAGTTTATTTTTAATCCGCAGGCTGGAAATCACAGTGACTCTGTTCCATATTGAGGCCCTGGGGGAGTTTTTGCTCATAATTTTTAAAAAAACCAACACTTCTGTCCATCCAAAGGTTGGGACTTGGAATACTTGCTTCTGATTCTTGGGTTCAAGCACATCTAAAGTTTGAATGTCATATTCAATCCAAAAAGAGATTTAACCCTTGTATTATGGTGAAAAATAAATATGTTTATTATGTTGTGGGTCATTTTGACCCGTATTGTTTAAATCCACTCAAAACAGTCAAAAATGAAGTTAACCCAATCAGAACTTTATTTTAGATTATACAAACATTTTGAAAAGATGAGAAGAAGAAATGTACAATTCAAACACTATATCAAAGAACTCCTGTTTTCAATTTTTCCCTCTTCATGAACACTTTTTTTTTTTCATTTAACTTGCCCCATTTTCTCAGATTTTTAATGTTCAACATTTTCCCCACATGATGGACAGAATGTGACTGTGTGCTTTCTGCAGATGTACTTCTTGCACCTTGCACAACAGGTACTTGTTTTATTGTCATCTTGACAGGGACAGACTTGGCATCCTTTGCATTTCTTTGCACCCGCATCCAAAGGATCTGTTGTGGGTTGGTCAGTTGCCCTTCCCTGGACCTTTGAGATGAAAGCTGCAGCTGCTGGGGATTGAGCTGGCCTGGCCTGGTTCTGGATCTTGGGAATGACGAGTGCTTTGCCTAGTTCTTCCAGGAAAAGTCGACGTCTGTACACTTTGCTGGCATTCCACTGCTGGTTGATCTCAATCCACAGCACATAGGCATTGTACGCAGACACGTCCACAATGTTGTAGAAAACCACCAAGGGCCAACGGGCAGTCTTGCGCTGGCAGCTATATGTTGCTGTGACTTTGTCAAAATTGTTAATTCCTCCTTTGGTGGAGTTGTAATCCAGGATCATCTGCAGCTTCATGTCCTCTCTCGTGCTTAGAGATGCATCTTTGCGCATCGTGTTCATCACAAGAACATCCTTTTTTCTCTTTGAGCAGTAAGAAACAAGTGTTGTTTTCTCTGTGAAAGCAAATTTTGAGGAATCCAGAGGTCTTCCTTGCATCTTCAGAATCTCACGAGGAAGTTCTGACTTATTTTTTCTGACTGTTCCCAACATAGTCAGCTTTCTCTCCCGAAGTTCATCTCCAAGACAGTAGGAGGTAAAAAAGTTGTCACATATTATGTTATGACCTTGCAGCCCTTCAGTCATCTCCAATACCACACACATTCCCCGATTCTTCTAAGGTGCTCCTCCAGGTGGCTTTCCAGTATATATTTGCAGGTTCCATGCATAACTTCATTTTGCATCACAGGCTGCCCATATTTTGATGCCATATTTCGCAGGCTTGTTTGGCATGTACTGTCGGAAAGGACAGTGTCATCTGAACGGAACGAGGCACTCATTGACAGTGACTTTGGGGCCAGGATTATACAATAAAGGCAGGATTTCAACCCATTTATCCCAGACATCTCTGATCACTGCAAGCTTGTGTCTCTCTCCTTGAACAGCTCTGGTGTCACGGTTGTCAAATCAGATCAAACGAGAGATCATGTGAAATGTCTCCAAAGACATTGTTGCTCAGAAGATTGGCCTTCCATTCGCTTCATTCCATAAACTTGCAGTTGCTTCACCCTTTGACCTGTATACTCCAGCTAATACCAGAATTCCAATGTAAGCATGCAAGTCAGTTGGATTCAGTGGCTTCCATTTATCTTGAAAAACACGCCTCTCCTCCAAGTTCGTCATGTCAAGGATTATCTTCTCTATGGGTGGGGATATGAAGAGCTGAAATGCTGATTCAATATCATCAATTCTTGTTACAGCAAATCTTTTCGGACCAGGAATCATTTTGATGACATTAGAAGATTACAATCTGCCTAGACTTTGGTGTGGTGATGTTGACCATTTTATTTTACTGTCTTTAGATGTCCATGTCCCCTGTGTGGATGACGATTGTTGCATTTCTTGGTTTTCATCTGATGAAGGGACACCGGCAGACTCATCCTCTGAATCCTCCTCACTGTGGGAAAACTGACAATCTGGATCATCAATAGCATTGTCCTCTGGCTCTGAAGGATCCTCCGTCTCTGAAATCTCTACCTCTGCATCACTATCCCAGTTCATAAGCTGCAACAAAACGTCTTCAGATGTAAATCGTCTGGAGCTCATTTTTGGTGTATTTCTCAAAGAAAGGGCATGGAAACAGTGACAAGAACAGGGGAGAGAAATTCCATCTTCCACCACACCTGGTTCTGAATGGCTATTCAGAGGCAATCAAAATAAAGTAGATCAAAGAGTCATATTTATTTTGGATTTGAACAGCAACTTTGTGTCTGGGTCAAAATGATCCGCAACATCATCTTTGTATACAAACTCTGTGCAGACACTCCACAACACATCAAAGTGTTCAGATTTTACACAGCAGTTCACGACCCTAGATGAGGAAAAGTCATAAAATTTCATGGGAAAACAGTGAAGATAACCTGCACTTTGCCCAACACAAAAATTGAAATGGGTCAAATTGACCCTCAACATAATAAAGGGTTAAAACGTCCATCTTCCTGTGAGGAGTAACCAAACCAAACATTCTTACTGTTTTTGGATTGGATGTTCATTTACGTATCCTGAAGTTTCGTAAGCAGTGCATAGTTGAGTTATATTTACAGAAAGAAGAAAAGTAGGTACAAAATATAGAGGGCCAGAGATAGAGCCATGGGAACACCAGGTTTGATGAATATCAAAGTTAACAAAAAACATATAGTCTTTGAGCATCAAATACAAAACATATGAATGGCATAATCTGAGGTTTATGTTCACAAAGAGCATATGGTGTCAATTTTGCTACATGTAAAATGAAACAAAGGTCTTATAAGAGGAATCTACAGGAAACCAAAGTCACCCACATACCTTATAGTAAAGCGGTGTTGTTAATAGAGAAGGTTGTGCTTTGTAGCTTCAAGTTTATCGTTCATTTATGAAATTTACACTTTTATCACAAAATTCACTGGATATTCTCCACAGCAACACAAATGCTCCTCATCTGCGTGAGCGCACTTTTGACACCACACGTGATTCATGCCACATTTACAACTCATTCAGCTTTCCACTTTAAGTTTCTCCAAACATTTTGTGGGAATATTTATTTATTTATTTTTGCCTTAAGGACTGTGCTTTGAGTTCTGAGGGCCATTATCAAATATTTTATGAATATATTTGGGCCAGGCAGCACGGTGGATTAGTGGTTAGTACTGTTGTCTCACAGCAAGAAGGTAATGCGGTTGATTCCCATATGTTGCTTTTCTGTATGGAGTTTGCAAGCTCTCTCAGAGTTTGTGTGGGTTCCCTCCGGGTGCTCCGGCTTCCTCCCACATCCAAAGACAAGCAGGTTAGGTGGACTGGAAACTTTCAAATTTGTCCATAGCTGTGCTTGCAGGTGTGACTGTGTGTGTTTGTCTGTATGTGGCCCTGCGACAGACAGCACCGTCCTGTCCAGGATGTACCTTACTTCACGCCCTATGACTGTGGAGATAGGCTCCGGCCTCCAGAAGACTCTTAATTGGAATCAGTAATTATTCTGCTTTGTCATTTTAATATGCATTCATATTCTTGTGAGCTTAGTTGAATATATTGCACATTCATAGCAAGAGAAGTGTAAATACTGCATTACCAGTCAATGATTAAGACTGGACTTCTAGTGTTCAATATATTATCTTGTGATATACAACTTTAAGGATTGTAGGCATATTATAACTGGAATTTTATGTAAAAGTATGATACATATTGTCCCATTTGTTGAAGAAACACTGAGAATTCGGTGGAGGATAAACATGAATTTGTTTTTACATATGGCCTAAAATTGGCATTTTGGGGATTCCCACATTTTCAAATGCCATCTTAAGAGTATGTCCAAAAATGTTCCCTCCTGCATTTACCTGGAACAGCAGTATTTTTTTTCCTATACATTACTACAAATGTGGACTGACAGCTTTCTGTAATGCTTCCAGAAAGCATAATTTACATCTATACTATAACAGCCACTTGGCTGGTATAATATAGATATATAGTGGCCTTGGTGTGTGTGTTTATGCATGCATGTGTGTGTATGGCTTCTATCATGGAGAAATTAGGGAGAGCTGACATTTGTTGTTTGGTATGCTTATGTATTTTGGGTCAAGGATGAACACTGTGAAAATGGAAAGTTGATAGGATTAATATTTTTGGAGATATTAGTGATATTAGCTCACAATATAAAGTTATGGGAAAGAGTAGTAGAAGCTAGGCTTAGAAAACAGTGGAGATCTGTGAGCAGAATTATGGTTTCATGTCAAGAAAGAGCACTACAGATGCAATGTTTGCTCTGAGAATACTATTGGAGAAGTATAGAGAAGGCCAGAAGGAGTTACATTGTGTGTTTGTGGATTGATAGAAAGCTTATGATGGTGAGCCAAGAGAAGAGTTATGGTATCGTATGAGGAAGCTGGAGTGGCAGAGAAGTATGTTAAGGTAGTACAGGACATGTACAAGGATAGTGTGACAGCAGTGAGATGCACAGTAAGAATAACAGACTCAAGGTGGAGGTTGGATTACACCAAGGGCCAGCTCTGAGTCCTTTCTTGTTCACAATGGTGATGGACAGGTTGACAGATGAGATCAGACAGGAGTCTCCATGGATAATGATGTCTGCAAATGATATTGTGATCTGTAGTGAGAGTAGAGAGCAGGTTGAGTCTAGTCTGGAGAGGTGGAGATATGCTCTGGAGAGAAAGTCAGTAAGAGCAAGACTGAGTACATGTGTGTGAATGAGAGGGAGCCCAGTGGAATAGTACGGTTACAAGGAGGTGCAGTGGTGAAAGTGGATGAGTTTAAATACTTGGGGTCAACTGTCCAAAGTAATAGAGAGTGTGGTGGAGAGGTGAATCAAGAGAGTGCAGGCAGGGTGGAGTGGGTGGAGAAAGTTGGCAGGAGTGATTTGTGTTAAGGGGCCCTTAAGGAATGTAAACTATTAACCATTTGAAAACCTTCATCCGTAATGTTTTTTCCTTCCTTGTAAAATATTATTCCATTATTTATTAATAACCTTGTTTAGTTTTCCCTAAACACCCACATTTCTATCACACTGTTTGATTAGCCGTATCATTCCAGTTCTTGCACAATTTATTTGCAGTAGTAGGTCACAAAGTTTGTCAAGGTGCAGTACAATCAGTGGATAATGTTTTGTCCTTGTGTTTTGAGTAACATCTCAGAATTTGAATGAAAAAAGTAAACAGATGACTTCAGTAAGATACCCTGACACTTTCACATTTGAATAGGAAATGGACACTGGCTGTTCATTAAAAGCACACAGTTGTAGTGAAATTCTAAATCCTTCACATGGGCACACCAAAATAAACTGTAAGGAAATTACAATGTGTTACTGGCCTCACGGAGAGCACCAAAATTAGTGAAAGTATTGTTAAACTCTCAAATTGAATTAGACTGGTCTAGACCTCATTTAATGGGTCACCAAAATAATTAACAATTTTAGGGTTTAATAATTATTTGATTAGAATAATCTAATCAGCTCAGGGCACCACCTATTTCAAGCATAGGTACTTTAATTTAAACATTCATTAATTTATCAGTCTGAAATTAATCAGACTCAATTTAATTAATCAGTCTTGGGTATGAAAGTCTGATTTTTATGATACGATTGACCAAGGGTTTCCTTCTGAACACAAATTGAACCACAGCAAAAAAAAAAAAAATACATTTTATTTATAATTATACAGGGAATGAACAGTTTACTGGCATTTTGAGTGGACAGTGATTAAATAAGTTCATTTATGGAAACAGTTTGCTTACACATGAGATGATGAAAGAAAGTAGAGAGATAAAGCTTAAAGACTTTAGTAAATAAATCTGATTAGAATTTAGTGATGAAATTTGAAGCCAATTATTATTAAGACATTTATTAAACAAATATATGAATATGGTTAAAAAGAAGCCACTTTGCATCCATTGACAACAAAACCCTTTTTCTGGAACCTTTAACTGGGTCACTTAGCTGATCCATTGAAGAGATGGTTCGGATGAACTGTCTGTCCATCCTTGATGTTTTAGGGTCTTTGCAGTGTGAGCTAATTTGGGTCAGGGGTTAACCCAGCGGTCTCCCCAGGCGATCCCAAAGGCTTCATTTTGGCTGGCTTTACCAACAGGATGGCTGCTTGCAGTCAGGTCGTCAGCTTGCTGGACCCCAGAGGTGGAAGGCATTTGTTGAAACTGGGTTGTGGAAGCTTTTAAAAAGTTTGTTGGAGACAGATTAAAAGTCTTTGTGAATTTAGGAAAAAAGTTAAAACTTTAAGAGCGTTGGAAAGTACATTATAGAAAAGGGAAGTCATTTTTCTGTAAATTCGCTATTGTTTTGAAAAGTTCAGATTGGAAGTTCTCTTAAAAATTCGAAAGGCTTGACAAACCTTAAAAGCATCAGGCTACTAATTTGTTAAGATTATCAAAGATGAAACAAAGAATGAATGAATGAATGAATGAAGCCACATGGTAGCTTTAGTTTGGCTAGCATGGGGCCTTGTTGACCCAAAAATAAAGCTAAGTGTTTAAAGAAAGGAGAGAATAGAGAGGCTGAAGAAGGCTGGCAGAAGGGAGTTGCAAGAGAGCTGAGCAAGAGAGAGCAGAAACTATGTTCTAACTTTTTAAAGGGGACTTACGTCATTAAACTCCACCCATTTCGGGTGTGTAATTTCACAGAAAACTTCATGTGAAGGGAGACAAAGGAATGATTCAACTATTTAAACACATTAAATATTACTACTATTTGTTCTAAGACATTTATGGGATGAATAAACATGAAGAACATGAAGAACATTTCACTGTTATCAAAACATGGACAAGTCAGAAACATCACATTTAACACACATCAGTTACAAGGAACACATGTCAATAAAATGGAATACATGCAAAACATTTGCTTGAATAAGCAACACAGAAAACAGAAGTTTTTATATATGAGTAAAGGAATACTGATGCATTTTTTATTTTAAGCAAAGGTCTTTCCTTTCACTTAGACCTAGAGATAATAGCTGGTTGTCAAGACTCAAAGTTTATGGCCACGTCTTATCATGGAAGAGATCTTCCTGCAGTGTCTGGAGAGGTTCTGGCCTTGGCGTCAGGCCATAAAATTTGGATTCTCCTGTCCTGGGGAAGTTCAGATTCTGACGTGAAGCAATTATAATGTCATGTAATTCACAGTGACCGAAATTTAACTGATAAATAAGCAAGGGCTCTTTTGAAGAACTCTGAGTTACAGTTCTGTTGTGGTGTGGGGCCACAGTGTGGAGGCCCATGGGGGTGTCTCCAGATGGGACCAGGAATTTCCCATTTAGGAGTGAAAGGCTGACTTTATTCTCAGCTCAAAACCTCAGGTTTTTGTTTAGAAAGCATTAATGTATTTCTTTAATTACGGTGAAGCGAGGCCATGTGCTACACAGTTATGATCAAATATTGAAGGATAAATGTGTTCCTTTTCAAAATCAAATCATTGACTGTATCATAATATTAATGTGGGAGTAATAATTTGGCTCTTGTATTGTTGAAATGCACGGCATCATCTTTTGCATCAATGCCCACCATTTGGTCCATTTGTATTTTATTATTACCTCTGCTAAATGAGAGTGGAGGAGCAGAGGTTATGTAAGCACCTCTGTCTATCTGTCGACATAATACCTCAAAACATAATATTTCACTTTTTTTTTTACTTTTTTAAACAATACCCACCTTTTATCTCTTTTTCATCTTTCTTCCATTATGATGTCACAAAGGTGTGGTGCATTAAAAAATGGCACAGTTCTTGGTGAGGTATTTTTCCAGAGTTTACACATCTGAGTGTAATGATGAGTGAGAATGATGTCACTTTAAGTATCCATGAATTCTCCTGTAAAGTTTGTCCCGTTCAACCCACTCAGGGCAAAGACCAAAGTCTAGCACCCAAGCAGCAATTCCAGGTTTCATGATGTTGCCATGAACAATGATGGTTCAAGATGGACTTTACATAACTGCATGTTTTGTTTCCTTCTGCACTCAAAACAAGCACAAGTCCACACAGAAAAGAAAAAAAAAATTAGATTTGGTGGGATTCAACCCAGAACCTTGTGACTTTGAGGTACTAGTGTGAACCACAGTTCCACTGATGTTGAGTAATCAAGACATCTTTCCCAATATTTAAGTAATGGCTGCCCACCCCCAAGCCAAACAAACAAACTCAGCTAAACAAACAAGCAAACAAACAAACCCACAAACCTTTGCTTGAAAAAAATCTGTTCATAAAATATTCTTAGGATTAATTGTTTGGAAGGTTTTTTTTTTTTTTTTTTGAGGAAAACAACAACAACAACAACATCATCATCAAAACACTTTGAAAACATTTTATTAACCTTTTCTGCGCTGTGGCTTATTTTGACCAGTACATAACATAACATGCCGAAAAATAAGCTTTTTGCTGGTAAATATACAACCCCTGGCAAAAATTGTGGAATCACCGGCCTCGGAGGATGTTCATTCAGTTGTTTAATTTTGTAGAAAAAAAGCAGATCACAGACATGACACAAAACTAAAGTCATTTCAAATGGCAACTTTCTGGCTTTAAGAAACACTATAAGAAATCAAGAAAAAAAGATTGTGGCAGTCAGTAACGGTTACTTTTTTAGACCAAGCAGAGGAAAAAAATATGGAATCACTCAATTCTGAGGAAAAAATTATGGAATCACCCTGTAAATTTTCATCCCCCAAATTAACACCTGCATCAAATCAGATCTGCTCATTGACATTGACCCTATGCCATGACATTGACCCTATGTGTCTTTTTGCAAGGAATGTTTTTGCAGTTTTTGCTCTATGGCAAGATGCATTATCATCTTGAAAAATGATTTCATCATCCCCAAACATCCTTTCAATTGTCCAAAATATCAACATAAACTTGTGCATTTATTGACGATGTAATGACAGCCATCTCCCCAGTGCCTTTACCTGACATGCAGCCCCATATCATCAATGACTGTGGAAATTTACATGTTCTCTTCAGGCAGTCATCTTTATAAATCTCATTGGAAAGGCACCAAACAAAAGTTCCAGCATCATCACCTTGCCCAATGCAGATTCGAGATTCATCACTGAATATGACTTTCATCCAGTCATCCACAGTCCACGATTGCTTTTCCTTAGCCCATTGTAACCTTGTTTTTTCTGTTTAGGTGTTAATGCCTTTCGTTTAGCTTTTCTGTATGTAAATCCCATTTCCTTTAGGCGGTTTCTTACAGTTCGGTCACAGACGTTGACTCCAGTTTCCTCCCATTCGTTCCTCATTTGTTTTGTTGTACATTTTTCGATTTTTGAGACATATTGCTTTACGTTTTCTGTCTTGACGCTTTGTATTCTTGGTCTACCAGCATGTTTGCCTTTAACAACCTTCCCATGTTGTTTGTATTTGGTCCAGAGTTTAGACACAGCCGACTGTGAACAACCAACATCTTTTGCAACATTGTGTGATGATTTACTTTCTTTTAAGAGTTTGATAATCCTCTCCTTTGTTTCAATTGACATCTCTCGTGTTGGAGCCATGATTCATGTCAGTCCACTTGGTGCAACAGCTCTCCAAGGTGTGTTCACTCCTTTTTAGATGCAGACTAACGAGCAGATCTGATATGATGCAGGTGTTAGTTTTGGGGATGAAAATTTACAGGGTGATTCCATAATTTTTTCATCAGAATTGAGTGATTCCATTTTTTTTTTCGTCTGCTTGGTCTAAAAAAGTAACCATTACTGACTGCCACAATCTTTTTTTCTTGATTTCTTATAGTGTTTCTTAAAGCCAGAAAGTTGCCGTTTGAAATGACTTAGGTTTTGTGTCATGTCTGTGATCTGCTTTTTTTCTACAAAATTAAACAACTGAATGAACATCCTCCGAGGCCGGTGATTCCATAATTTTTGCCAGGGGTTGTATGATAAAGGAATCATTTTCTTTGGACCATGTGACAGAAAAACTTTTACAAATATTTTAAAAAATGTGTCAACTTCAGATTTAGACATTCTCAGATTCAACAAAAATACACAATGAAACCGTAAAATATTATCAGACTAAAATAAAATCAAAGATTCTACTTCAAATTATAAAATTTTCAGTATAAGTATTCAAGCAACACAACAAGCTGGATTTGCATGTGAACTCTACCCACAGAAAGATGTGGAATTATTCAACAAACTTAAAATAATAGATGTTGCTGTTGGCAAGAAATGCGTGTGGTAGTTACACAACATAGGCACTCACCTAATAAGGCACAGCCCATGGAGTTCTGTTAAACTGAACATTAAAAAGCAGAAGCAATTTGGGAAAGAAGCAGGCCATCCTCAAAAACAGATTGACCTTATTAGATCATTACGTTAAGCATTATTTTCAAGCTGTATCTTTGTTTTGTGATATTTATGGATGTGCTTGGAATTTTGGCTTCTGCCAAATATTAAAATAAACTAAATAAATATGATGAGTTATTCAATTATTTCATTAAAATTATTCATATTAAGACAGAGCACTGAAAAACTGGAGTTTTATAAGTCTGCAAACTCAAGTGTGAAATATTCATCCTATTATCAGCATCCCATTATCAGCATGACCAAGTATATGACTCTGGTTTATCCACTTCATAACATCTTCTAATTAAAGACACTTCAGTGGGGTTTTCAGACTTATTTTAATGCTAACATGATGGGAAAGAAGGTTTTTGCAGGAAAATAATTATATTCTTAAATTAACCTCCAACTACATTGTGTATTTTTACTTTTGGCCACAGTTTACATTTTTAATAGAATTAATCATACCTGCCATTCACTTTGAAAACAAATGACTTTTAACTGAACACAGGACCTTTCTAAGGGCCCCTTCACATATAGTACGAATAAGTACAAATCAGGGTGAATCACGATAGAACAGCTCGAGTGAACCACAAAAACATCGAGCGGATGGTCAGGCATGAATGATCCTGCTGCAACGGTTTTGTGCATGCGCACGAGCGTGCACGACACCGTTGTAGCAGGAACACAGTGCGAGGGGTTGTTAAGGTTAGACCTTACTTGTGTGAAGTGCCTTGAGGCAACTTTGTTGTGATTTGGCGCAATATAAATGAAAATAAATTGAAATTGAGCAGCTGGAGCATGTATATCCACATTGCGCAGCTGCTGTGAGAAAAAAAAAATGCCACCCACGGGATTCAAAACTGCAATTTACAAAGGTTGTGAGTGCCACCCAGAAACTTTACTACTGCGCTACCATCACTGTCCTGTAAAAGGTGCGGAAAAATGCCTGAAATCAAAAGGACATGAATGTATTTTTTTAAAAAACAGAAAAAAGCGCTGTGATAACTGAACAAACGGCATTTGTTATGGTGTATTTCTGCTGATACATGACTGAAAGTCGCATATTTGTTGCACTGTTGGATTGCCATATAGTCCTGCCACGTGCCGCTCACAGGACACGCGTGTCCTGTCAGACATGTTGTGTGGGCCGCTGAAGAGGAGGTACTGCTGGCCCACCACCACCAGAGGGCGCCCTGCCTGGAGTGTGGGCTCCAGGCACCAGAGGGCGCCGCCGCCTCACGGGAGCAGCCTCGGTGACAGCTGTCACCCATCACCGGAGACAGCTGACGGCAATCATCAGTGGGGTATATCAGCAGGACGGCATCTCCACCTCATTGCCGAGATATCGTTTTTACCGGAGAGGTAACGTATTGAAGCTAACAGAGTGTATCTTTTGGATTGAGCTAGTTATTTGGATTACTGTTCCAACGAGAGGTGGAGGTAACTTTCCTGCTGTTCGGAGTCCCGGGTGCAAACGCGCCCCCATCTGACTGTACTTTGTTTCCTCGCCAGCAGTACCAGGTCCGACACGCGGAGGCAGTGGCCACCTGGGAGTTCGGGACTTGGCGGCTCCAGTATTCCCGGGGTCCTGTGGCGGAGGAAGCCGTGTGGTTCCGGTCTTACCTTGGAGAGGCGTCTCCTATCTTCGAGCCTGCCCACACGACACTTTTGTGAATTGACTGTTGTCCATTTCTGTGATTGGTTGTATTCGTTGTGCACATTCACAACAGTAAAGCGTTGTTATTTGACTTACTCCATTGTCCGTTCATTTGCGCCCCCTGTTGTGGGTCCGTGTTCCTACACTTTCCCAACAAGACAGACATGACATTCAGATCGCCTGCTGCGTGTCCACATGAACTGACGGTCTGTTTCAGCTGGGACAGCTTGTCAATGTGCGCGCTCTCCAGCCCTTCGCAAAAGCGATATATGTTTTTATGTATTTCCACGTGAGGACAGCAAGCACACACACTCATGTGTCAAAACATGGCACGTGTTCTGCAGCTGTGATGTCCAGGACCAGAGTTGTCAACAGCTCCTGCTGTCGGCAGCCAGCCACGACCCCTGTCCATGCAGCGCACAGATCAAGGTGTCACTCTGTGATCAGATGAGAGGTGCCTCACCTGGGGGGGGGGGGACACGCACACATGTTGTCGGGGGAGCCAACAATCTGGCACGCCATGTGTACTCAGCAACTCCGCAGTCGTGGGGGCACTTAGACAAATTTCACCTCCAGCTCAAAAGTGATCATCTGCTGACTGTTGTGCTAATAGTACAAATGGCCACGTATTTTCTGCCAAGCGAGCGGTATAGATGTTCATGTGTGTCACCTGGAATTTGTCCGACACCTGCCGTGAGATGGATTGAATGGGCTCTCACAGCGCACACTCTGTCTTTCAGCCACTGGTGTGTGCAAATAGTTGTAGCAACAGGTGTACGAGGCGTTGGAGGCAGCTCCGATTTTACACATATTACATATGATTCCTGCTTCATGCGCAATTCATGTGCAATTAAAACACATTCATACTATGTGTGAAGGGGCCCTTACATGAAGCAAATTTGCCAGAACAGCGGCAGATTCCATCTAACATCAAAAGCTGTGAGCATTTATATTTTAACTCATACAACAGTATTCCTAAATGTAGAAGGCGCTGAAAGTGCAATGTTACTTATGATGAAGAATATCTCTTTTGTTAAAGCCTTACAAGAATTTTAAAATGGTGAACAATGTGCATATCTTCTCATATCACGAATAAAGTGATACAAGGGTGAGTCATGGCAAGATTGTACAGAAATGTATGGTGCATTGTATTGAGGAGCAATTGCATTATGAAAATGCCTCCTGCTGACCTGAGACTGCAGTACAGCAGTCTGAGCATTTTTCAAACATCAGTGATGCAACGGATGCTGTGGCAAAAAATTATACAATTTGCACACACAGTAGCATTTTGAGCTCTAAATAAAATGTGGCCTTATTACATTTTTTTCTCTCTCAAGCTGATCCTCAAGCTCCTCTTCATGCAGCTCCTGCTCATATTTTGTTGCACCGATAGAGACACACACACACCATAGTGCATACATTGTATTCTGTGGTTTTAGTGCCATGCGCTCATAAATTTATGTGATGAGGTTCATGTGTTACGTAATGAATGGCCTACTTAAGACCTTAATATTTTCAAGAAAGAGAAAAAAATTGCACTGTCTAATTTGCACAGTTTTAAAGTTTATACAAATGTTCACTTAGTAATTCCTAATTACAAAACAGGAGTTTTACACTATCAAATGAGAAACAACCTATCTCAATTTCAATTTCACTAATTAATTAATGCACTGAATAATGTCCTTCTGAAGTCTGAGAATGGTAATTTTTAGACTCTCCAAGGTGTGTTTGGGCATCTCTACATGCTGTGGGTAGGTAATTTTTACTCCACCAGCTGAATAATCAACTTTATGACTGCAAAGCTACGAGTATCAGGGAATCATCACAGGTGGGAAGCACTGTTTGAGTATTAACGTCTTACCTCTCTCGGTCGCTGTTTGTTGGACAGCCACCAGCAGCGAATGAGTAAGAACAGCTTTGTGGTTAAAAGCAACTAGTGTATTTCATACATGTCTCATTTTTTCCTTTAAAGTTGTTAAACTGCTCTCAAACATTGGCATTTCTGTCCACACATTTACAGAACTGATACTCGTAAGTAGTGTTGACAAGGTCATCATCCAATTCCACCGGAACACAATTAGTAACCCCTGCATTATGTCTTAGCGTGGAATGAATTTCTGCCATATCAACCCACATCATTGAGAAGTACCGTACATGGGGCACATGACTGTGCATGTGCCAAACATTGCTACTCCATACAGTCTATACAATACTTCAATTTCTTCACCAAAATTGTAGAGAATCAGTTGTCAGATATTGGTAATAGGGGCCTTATGCCAATTTACAATCTTCATTAACCCTCAAGTGACCAATCTATTTTAGGGGACTAATATGACCGATTGGGGTTATTCATGAGCCCATTGACTTTATATTGCAATACCTCTATATAAATTATTGTTTTAGGGTTCTTCATACATATTTCACTCTCGAATATATTTGTTCATCATCCTTTTCATCCTCACTCTGGGCATCAAGAATCTGTCTCAATGCTTGTGCAGCTGTAAATCTTGCTATTCTAGGTCTGTTGGCCATGTTTCCCTCCAAAACAGCAAAATGCAGTATAATGACTAGAGTTGGCAAATTACAACACCATCTGATGCCATAATGTTGAAAATCACATAGATCTTCCCGGGTCATAAGTGACCCCGCACAAGTTTGGATTAAACTTGCCACGTGGATCGGCTGATCATGGCAAAACTCTATGAACAAATGCAGGACAAATAGATTGACCAATTCATGGTAGGAACCTTTTTGTCTGATTAAAATTAGAAAAGTGGTGCACAACAATATATGCCGGGGGTAATAAATGATCCCACTCGGTCGCTTGAGGGTTAACGCACACCAAACTACACACAAGTGGCATTCATCACTTTTTCACACACAATTTGCACCATTATCTGAATATACAGCCTTCTGTTGAATTTGATAGCATGTTTGTACACACCCAACATATGATAAAAGTATAAGAAATTTAAAATAACACGAAAATGTTCTTCCATGATGCCCAATAAATTAATTTGGTATAAATAAATAATATAATATAATAATGACAAACAATAACCTGTTACAGGAATGAAAATTCTTTTCCTGTTTCTAGATGAAACAGTGATGATAACCTTCAGATTGAAGAAAATTCAAAAGCAGAGCCCAGAGAAATATGGACAGAGACTCAGAGGAGAGGGACGTCTAAAAGAGAGATGAATACTGGCAAGATGAGGAATAAAGTGGTCGGTGGGGGGTTTTGTGTGGGCTTCCATTTAGAAAGAGAAAACTGCTGAGGAGCACCTGTCGTCACAATCTGTCAACCTCCACAGTGTAGCCTAGCTCGTCTGTGTCGAAGCACAGCGAAGGTATTCAGAGGAGCATTTTCTTTTCATCTAACCTCAGCATTTCTTTCTCTGCCTTGAACACAACATCTCTTTTGTTGCAATATCGCTCACTGACGCATCTGTACATGCTTTTCTTTTATGTGATGCAAAGCACACAGCAGGGGGATGTGGGCAGCTTTTGACTCACTGTTTCTTTAATTAAATAGACATTTCAACCAGGGACTTTATCATGTACAGCTGTGATCGTGTGACCTTGTCATCCAGGAGAACAGAGCATGATTTCACTGCAGAAAAGGTAAATGGCTGACTCACCTGCAGTAATGGCCATAAACATATTATTGATTGTAGTGGCCTCTGGGTCTCTTTGTTAATCTGTTCTGACATGTTGGCACATTCTTAAATAGATCACCAGCCAAACTGTCAAAACTGCAGGCATGGAAACCTTATTACAACCTGAAAGAGGAATGAAGAGGCAGGCTTCCATCACCTGCTGTCTGTACGTGTGAATGGTTGGACATGATTAGCGAATTGAAAGCCAAATTTCACTCAAAGTGAGCCTTGTTTTACCCAGTGGGCTCCAATATACACTGGTCTGTTGGTGTATTTGTGATGAGGCTCATGAGCATTTTGGAAGTGAAGCTGTTTTGTACACCCCATAACCTGCTAGTTCAGACCATGGAATTTGGCATCCAGGATGTAATAATAATAATAATAATTTTAGACTTTATCCAAACATCCATCCATTCATCTTCTCCCATTTATTCAATTGCAATAACCCATCCTTTGTATTCTGATCACCCAGATCCCCTGATCTCTAAATGCTACTACTCCCATCTCCTAGCTACCATGTTTATGCAACCATTCAATCCTGCTTTGTTTCAGCAGTTATATACTGCTACAAAATAGGCACTGCTCCTGCTACTGATCACTGAATTGTCATCAATTAGAGAATTATTTTTGGACTCTCAGGACTCTGTTTAGAGGTTCCATAAGACATGAGTGTAAGAAATTCATGTGGGGGCATGTCAAACTGCTTGTGTTAATTTTGTCACCTCTGTTTAAATTTAGTCTTTGTTTTTGCCAAAAGTTCTTTTTAGTTTGTCATATTTAGTCATTCATGTATCATTTTTATTAATTATTAATTTCAGTCTGGTTTTAGTCAAAAAAGAACTGAATGTATTTTAGTCTCGTTTCAGAAAAGACATTTAAGACTTTTTGATAAAAAACTGATTTCTGATTACCAACAAATGTTATCATTACCTGACAAAATACACTTGTTGAATAATTGAAGATTTGTGGTGTTTTTCTGCAATATTTTAAATCTGCAAGGCTTCCCGTCAGATACAATTAGAAATTTGTTGTTTTTGTGTGTGTGTGTGTGTGTGTGTGTGTGTGTGTGTAAATCCACAACGCTGTAGGTTTGCAAGTCTTTTGGGATGAAACATTTGTTGGATCTAATTATTCTATTTGCACATTCAGAATTGGGTGGACATTTGTTAAAGCAAAACAGAATAGATGTGTACTGTTTTTATCTATTGTAAGTGCCACAACATGAGCCAGTTTTATTTAAATATGAGTGTAATTAATGCTGTTGTCTTCTGAAATGTGCAGTTAATGAATACAAATGTTTTGGCTTTTAGGTTCCTAGTTTGTAAGAAGAAGTTAACTTTCTGGAGGGTGGTGTCCCTTCTGGTGGTCTTTTTCAGATCGGGATGTCCCATGCATTCAAAAGACAAAAATGGAGAGAGATTTTATTTCAGTTTTTATTTCATACAAACATTTTAGTCATGTCATTTTTTTGTCAACAATAATGTATGTGAATTTCATCTTAGTCAGCATTTTAGAAGACTGATGTAGTGCATCAACTTGTTTTCCTCATGAAAAAAGGTTGTTGACAAATATATTTTGTCTCAGTTTGTCTGATGAAATTAACTCTACACAGTGCACATTATTATCTAGCGGGTACATAATTCGGAGAGTAAACATGAGCAAAGGGTGCAAAAAGGCTGGATTCAGGACTCACATTATTCAAGAGTGTGTTGTGGGCATTTTGTAGGTCGATCATTATAGTTACTTTTGAGAGGTGTGGATGAATCGATTGTGTACCTGAGTGGTTACCATCCAGGACCCAGGGCAGTTCTATGGTGTGGTGGACATGGCCATGGTCTGATGTGTAGTCTATTGGTACTTTTGGTTCTCAGCAAATCACTTTGCTGGATGGAAAATCATGTTAGAATTGGGATGGGCTGTGAGAATCTTCACCCCAGTCTGAGGTGACAGGTCATCTTTCACCAGGTCAATGACCCTAAGCACACTTTTACACAGCCAAGATATGAAAGGTGTGGCTTCAGGACAACTCTGTGAATGTCCTTGAGTGGCCCAGCCAGAGTCCAGACCTGAATCGAACTGGACATCTCTGGAGAGATCTGAAAATGGCTGTGCACCGATGCTTAAAAAATAATAAGATGACACGCACATCACAATCCGTATTGGCGTGCAGGATCAAAAATAGCACAAAAAACAAAGGAGAGATCCGCACAGCCAGTTAGCTCCCAAACAAACCATTAATGAAGCACCAAAAGTTTGGTGCACCGATGCTTCCCATGGAGCTTGAGAGGTACTGCAAAGTGAAATGGCAAAACTGCCCAAAGGCAGGTGCACCAAGCCTGTTGCATCTTATTCAAGAAGGCCTGAGGCTGTAATTTCTGTCAAAGATGCATCAAAAAGGAAGTTCAACCTGCCAAAACGAATTATGGTGAACTTTTACACTGTTATCATTGAGTCCATCCTCTGCTCTTCCATCACCATCTGGTACACTGCTGCCACTGCTAAGAACAGGAGCAGACTGCAGTGTTTCATCCAAGCAGCAGAGAAGGTGATCGACTGCAGTCTGCCATGCCTACAGGACCTATATACATCCAGGGCACAGAAGCGAGAAAAGAAGATAGTGGCAGATCCCTCCCACCCACGACACAAGACAAGCTTTTCTGTCACCCCCACTTACCCCCCCCCCCCCCCCCCCCCACCACCACCATAAAGTACACATTGGTCATCCCTGCACTGTAAGGCACTGTACGTACTCCAGTCATCTGTTTTTGCACAGTCCCATTTCATTACATTATATTTATTTAACAGCGAGTATACAGCCTATTTGACTTACTTCTTACAGAACTGTTTTTCTTTTCTTTTCTTTTCTTATTGTTTATGCACCAGTAACACCAGATCAAATTCCTTGTATGTGCGAACTTACGTATATGGCAATAAATTCAATTCTGATAGAGCAATGGGTGAATACATATGTGCATGTGATTTCTTTTTTTATTATTATTTTAAATAAGTTTTCATAATTGGGTGTTGTGAATAGAATTTTAAGGGAAAGAATGGATTTACTCCATTTTGAAATAAGGCTGTAACATAACAACATGTGGAAGGGTGTCAGTACTTTCTGGATGCGCTATCTTGTGTTGTGAATCTGCCATTACCTTGCAAAACTTTCAAGGCTGTCCATGGTAAAGCCAGACATTTCGTCATTGTGTTGCAGTCCTTTAAAACTGTTACAAGGTGAGAACGGAGCTTTATGATATTTGGCACTGTAAAAATAAATTTAACTGAATTTATATGACACACCCCCACTCAGTGAGACTAATGATGCAAATTGAAAGATTTGTATCAAAATTGCAAGCACATTCTCTGAACATGCTGTTGCCATCAATGGTTTACACTGTAGACATACAAGCACAGTAAGCTGCCATTAATATCAAGCCTTCAACAAGGAGAATAAAAAAAATGAAAAGAGCTCTGCTTAGTGCACTGCGTGAGGCCCAGTGGTCTGGCTGGGAGTAAAGATCTGTCAATCCCGGGACACAGCTGGAAGTCCTGCAGATAACAGGCACACTAGCTGTGTACCCTACTGTGGTCCAAAGGTCAAAGATTGAATATCTGCATAAGCATGAATATGTGGAAAAGTCTAAGTGAGAGTAGAGGTTTGTAGTGGTTTGTAGAGGTTTGCTTGTACATGTTTTTATCCAGTCTTTCCATTCTTTCTAATGATACATAAAGTATTGAGGAATAAGGATAAGTAGTTAATGTAATCTTTACAAATGTTATAACTGATACATTGAGCATCGACTAATGGTTTGTTAATGCTTAGTAAAGGCTTAATAATTTGTGAGGAAAAAATGTAATGACAATAAAAATATGATTTGTAAAGTATTTTTATCAGTAATGAATAGTGTCTGAATTTCCGTTTGTAAATGGTAAACTATTAATGATCAACTTTTCTTGAAAGGATTATAGAGAATTAAAAAAATTATAAATGTTTTATAAAGACATTACATATTTTGTCATTAATAATAATTAAGCCATCTATTTATGTTCTTACCAATGAGTAGCTAATAAAAAAGAAAGCTTTGTAAATGTTTTACAAGTAGTTACTTAAGCATTTACTTAAACTTTATAAATGCTTTACTAATGCTTTATAGCGTGCAGTTAATATAAATTGTTACCTCTTTTTTTCCTCCTTTTTTGTATGATTTAGTTTTTATTTAAAAAATGGGTACCAATAAAGAAATGAAATCTAAATCATTTTATTTATTTATTTTTACAGTGTTGACTTATGAAGCCAAAATTAGCAGGACAGAGTTGTCACTGGTGGAAAACAGCCTTAGGATCTGGCTGACAGTGGACCACATTGTGTCCCCATCTGTCCCCCTTCTATGGGTGTTTTCCACCGAATGAGCAAGTGTGGTGGGGGTGTCTGTTGGAGATGGTATGAATTCCTACCTGCATTGCATTTGTCTGGCAAACATCCCCACTAATGTGAGAAGTCTTCCCCAGGCTGTTGGACAGGACTGATGATAGAAATAAAAAAAATGAAAACTCTATCAGGAAAAGCAGCATAAAAATGCAATACAACTACAAAGATATTTGCAAGCAGGTGCAAATTTTCCTGACCAGTTTCATAATGCCTTAAATATTTGAAGAGCTGTCACCAGTGGAGTTTAGATGTAGTTTACCCATCGACTCTTGTCTTTTTCTCAGCTTCAAAGTTAGACACCCTTCTACCAGCCGAGACATCCAAAGTATTCTTGATATATTAAGTTAAAAATTATACTATTTGTCATAGACATAATGAATATCCATCGTAAGAACAGACAAGTTGATGTTTTGAAAATTACTGCCATTGGTGTTCGTCCATGTTAGTGACCTTTATCTGTTATCAGTGTATGCGTCATTAAACCTACTAGTCTGTACATCTGGGGTACATGTAGACACCACCAGAACTTCTTGCTTTTTTAAAGACTGTTAATATTTGTTTTTATTTATTTATTCCATTCTTGTAGACATCTGTAATTTTACTAGATCACTTTCCAACTATTTTGAAAAAATACTATTGAGTACATGGCTGATAGACCACATTTCTGATGCAAATATCTTGAATGAGCACTGCTCAGTTTTTCTATGGACTCTGACCAAATACCATTATATCAAACTGGGGGGCCAAATGGACCCCATAATAAAAAAAATATTACGGGGAGCTTTTGTTGGAGTTTATTCAGGACTGTGTAGCTCTTTAGAATTCAATACAATGTCATTCTGCTGTGAAATACTGATGGTTAGAAGTCTATCCATAACTGTATAAATATAATTTACTGAATTCAGTGAGTCAAAAGTGCAATAATGAAATATTCCCACAAATGTACATCTTGTTTATTTTTAAGAAGTGCATCAAACACATCATCACAGTGCTTCCAGCTTTACAGGCATGTTATCTCGAACTACATCCAGGGTTTATGCTGCCATAATGAATTAGTTCCTCTTGAAGGAAAATCCACAGGCCTTCCTCTGAGGTGTTTATGTGGGAGAAAACAGAGATGGAATCCTTTTATGCAGAGCAGACTGTATAACTGGCCGTCCATCCATGGCAACAGTATCAATCCCCACACCAGCTTCAGCAGCTCTGCCTGCATCACCACACAAGCTTATTAAAATGCAATAAATAAATGAAAATGATGTACAATGTACTGCATGTAAAGATGAAAAAGAAAAAACTGAAAAAAGTGCATTCCATGAAGTCCAGCTCAGAATAGATTATGGTGCACATCTGTAATTTTGCCAGCACTTAATTCTAAAGCCTAAAACTGCACAATATTTGTCTGGCTGTCTGAATAATGATTATTTTGTCTTCCAACACCTGAACAAAGTATTGGCATGGGATATAGCCAAGAGCACCTTATGCATTTATGTTCAAAGATTTACTATTGTATCTCCAATGCCCTTAAGCCAAACTAAACAAACGTGGCACCTCAGCCTTTCCAGTAAAGGGAATGAACACAAGAGCAATATTAATCGGATTTGCATATTAATTTGGTCATGGAGTAACACTCAACAAGAAGAACAGTAAGTCCAATATAGCCACTAAGACCCATTGGTGCCAGGGTATCTCTAGATCCTGAAGCGTGAAATGTATGAGAGTCGACGACTCCCCCTGGACAGGTGCTAGTCCAGTGCAGGTTAGTCGTTACACAGTCTCTGTGCAGGTTAGTCCAATGGAGACTTATAGTAACTATATTAACCAAGACACACACAGTTTTGACACAAACTGCATCTGACTCTGAGTCACCCACTAGGTAGCAGATCACCTCACTGTTTCGGTCATGAAGTCATCCACTGCAGAATTTTACCTAGAGATGTGTGGAGGATTTGCCGGTTGACCGCTTCTTGTTAAATGTGCTGATGATTCAGTGGTTGGCTACAACAACAATGTTCTGATCAATGCTTTTATTTGCAGAAGCGATAAGATATGCAGTGTGGTAAGCTTGTTGGCAGTATAGAAAGAGCACAAACATTTTGCTGTCGCAAATATGTCATATTCAAGAAATTCAATCCAATTTATTTAGTCTGTGGTGCAGTTGAAGGTGCTATATTATTTTTTCTTTTTGAATTTTTATGCTTAAATAGATTTTTACTGGTTGTTGGTGGTCTGGGAGCAGGCACAGTCTCTACGGGGATGGGGTATTGGGGGGATGGCAGGGGGAGAGAAGCTGCAGAGAGGTGTGTAAGACTACAACTGTGCTTCCTGGTCCCAACCCTGGATAGTCACGGTTTGGAGGGTTTAATAAAATTGGCCAGATTTCTAGAAATGAGAGCTGCTCCATCCAAAGTGGGATGGATGCCGTCTCTCCTAACAAGACCAGGTTTTCCCCAGAAGCTTTGCCAATTATCTATGAAGCCCACCTTATTTTTTGGACACCACTCAGCCAGCCAGCAATTCAAGGAGAACATGCGGCTAAACATGTCACTCCCGGTCCGATTGGGGAAGGGCCCAGAGAAAACTACAGAGTCCGACATTGTTTTTGCAAAGTTACACACTGATTCAATGTTAATTTTAGTGACCTCCAATTGGCGTAACCGGGTGTCATTACTGCCAACATGAATTACAATCTTACCAAATTTATGCTTAGCCTTAGCCAGCAGTTTCAAATTTCCGTCAATGTCGCCTGCTCTGGCCCCCAGAAGACAATTGACTATGGTTGCTGGTGTCGCTAACTTCACATTTCTCAAAACAGAGTCGCCAATATCCAGAGTTTGTTCCTCGGCGGGTGTGTCGCCGAGTGGGGAAAAATGGTTAGAGATGTGAATGGGTTGGTGGTGTACAGGGGGCTTCTGTTTAGGACTACGCTTCCTCCTCAGTCACCCAGCCGGCCTGCTTTCCCGGCTGCTCGGGATCTGCTGGGGGACAGCTAACGGCGGCTAAGCTACCTTGGTCCGCACCAACTACAGGGGCCTGGCTAGCTGTAGGATTTCCCAAGGTGCGGAGCCGAGTCTCCAATTCGCCCAGCCTGGCCTCCAAAGCTACGAATAAGCTACACTTATTACAAGTACCATTACTGCTAAAGGAGGCCGAGGAATAACTAAACATTTCACACCAAGAGCAGAAAAGTGCGGGAGAGACAAGAGAAGCCGCCATGCTAAACCGGCTAAGAGCTAGTAGCTGCGCTAAGCTAGCCGATTCCTAAAAACACACAAAGTGAATAATGTGTAAATAATTTAGAGGTGATTCAGCAGAGGAGTGCTTTAGTTAAGGCACGTGAAGATTACACTGTGAAACAAATCGTTATCTAGTTGACTAGATCAATCTAACCGCGTAGATTAAACAGCTAACAGATACAGAAAAACACCGCTGTGCTCCGGAACAGGAAGTGATACAATACCGCAGTGAGATCCAACCACCAGTAGAGGCAAGCAACTATGCCCCCTACCTAGAGTACTAGCTAGAGTACTGACGGGGACTAGAAGGAGAGAGAATATTTCACCCATATTGGCCTCTCTTCATTGGCTTCCTCTTAATTCTAGAATAGAATTTAAAATTCTTCTTCTTACTTATAAGGTTTTGAATAATCAGGTCCCATCTTCGCTCTCAGACTGCAGGCTTACTTGTAGTTCCTAATGGTCTGGAAAGAAAAGAAAATAAACATAAAATTTAACAGAATGAAAAAGGTATGAAATAACCTGCTCCTGAACACATCCAAAAAGCAGGAGCTAATCACAGACTCCAAGAGAAACAAAACAGACTTTCAGCCCATTATCATTGGGGGGACCTGTGTAGAAAAGGTCAGGGACTTCCATTTCCTGGGAGTCCACATAGAGGAGAAACTGATTTGGGACAGAAACACCACACATTTGGAAAGAAGGCACAGCAAAGATTACACTTCCTGAGAATCTGAAGAAAAAATAACATAAACCATAGATTGCTTATGTCTTTTTATTGCTCCACCGTGGAGATCACCCCCACATACTGTCTCTGTACATGGTTTGCCAGCTGCACGGTGCAAACAGGAGAGAGCTCCAGAGGGTTACCACAATGGCAGAGAAGATCATTGGGTGCCCTCTACCCACACTAGGGGACCTTCAGGGCTCTTACTGTTTCAAGAGAACCAACACTATCCTACAAATCCTACAAATCCTACAAATCGTGGTGAATCACGGTGGAACAGCTCATATGAGTGAACCACAAAAACATTGAGCCGATGGGCAGGCGTGAACAAACCTGACAGTGTCGTGCATGCGACGGTTTTGTGCGAGCAGTAACACAGTGCTAGCAGCTGGGACGTGGTGCACCACATCGCACCGCTGATGTGGAGAACAATAAAATAAAAACCAGCTGTATAATTAGTGAATATCTCTGGTTGGTATAAATAATAAATAAAAGGGGACACAATACAGAACGCCGCAGTTAAATAATCCTGGTTAATTAAAAAATAAAAGCCACCCATGGGATTCAAACCTGCAACTTACAAAAGCTGTGATTACCAGACGGAAACTTTACCACTCCGCTACAACCACTGTCTTATAAGAGGAGTGTGAAATGGCTAAAATCAACAAGTAGATAAACGTATTTGTTAAAAAAAAGAGAAAAGCGCCACAATAACTGACCAAACAGTGTTTGTCACAGCGTATTTCTGCTGATACGTGACTGAAAGTGATGAATTTGTCTCACTGTTGGTTTGTCATATAGTCCTGCGACATACGACATAGTCCCATGACATTCAGATCACGTGCTGCATGTCCAGATGAAGTGTGCCTGTCGTAAATGTTGTGGTCCTGTCCACTTAGGGTCTTGTTGGCTTTGTCTTCCATACTCTGTTCCTACTTTTCACACTTTATCTCAGCTTTTGTCTAAGTCATGTCCTCTTTCTCATTGCTCTATTTTCTGTCTGTCTCAGTAGTTTCTGTCATTTCCTTCTCACTGTCGCTTCCTGCTCTGATTTCACAGCTTGTCTGTTTCACCCTTTTTCTGGTTAAGTATTCTCTGCATTGGCCCTTTATCACCTTTCAGTATTTAGCAGTCTCTGTCTCCCTCTGCTGATCCTTTATGTCCTCACAGTTCTTAGTCTGTCTTTGCTTTACTTCCATCTAGTGCTCATTTTTGTCCCTACACAGAATTAGGCATTATCATTTACACCTTGGTTGGTCTGCACCTGTATCTGATGACACATGCTACTTAAAGTGACTCTGGCTTTTCTTCAGTGCAGGTCAATTGTCTCTGTTTGGTTGTCTGTGTATGCATGAAAGGTTTGCACTTTGCAGCCTGAGTGCTTTCTGTCCTCTGTCTCCTGGGATCATGTTTGGAGCATGAGTAAAAACTGGTTTTGCACTTTGGAGCTTAATTCACTCTTTAACAAAGACTTTTGTTGGAATCCTGTTTGAATCACAAGAAAGACTTTTTGTTGGGATCTGGTTTTGAATGAGAAGACTGCTGTTTGAACATTATTTTGTATACCAGAAATACTCTTGGTTGAGTTTGGTGGTTCATTTTGGAAATGCACTCCAAGCAGCAAAGACATTCCTTGGCTCTGCTTATTCTGTTTGGTACTCACTCTTTTATGTAGAGACTTTTCAGTGCACTCTCATTTACAGGAAGGAGTCCTCTATTGATGTCACATTTTCAGAAGAAGGAAAGAGTCCCCAGTTCTGATGAGCATTCCTCTGGAGCTTCCACCGGCAGTGCAGTAGCATTCCTCTGTGGCCCTCACCAGGATTTGGAAGAGAACTCCCAACTCCGAGTTTTGTTGCCACATTTTGTCTTTGACTGGTTTCTTTATCACTAATAAAACCATGCTTTAACGCCACTCTCATCGCCTTGGCTGTCCTGCGTTTAGGGGTTCCCCTCGTCCCTTGGTTCACCTCCTCCCGACCGTAACAGTAAAAGCGATAAATGTTTTTATGTATTTCCACATGAGGCCAGCAAGCACACGTGTGTGTGTTCATCAAAACACGGTAGGTGTTCCGCAGCTGTGATGTCCAGGACAAGAGATGACTAACAGCTGTTGACAGTCAGCCATGCCCCAGTTCGTTCAGCGCACAGACCAAGGTGTCACACTGTGATCAGATGAGGCACCTCTCCTGAAGGTGGGTGACTGAACCACACGCACATGGGGGGCCAAAGCACACGTGTTGTGGGGACAGCCGACACTCTGGCACACCGCATGCTTACTTGGCAACTTCACAGTTGTGTGGGCACTTAGACAACTTTCACTGGCAGCTTGAAAGTGACTGTCTGCTGACTGTTTTCATGCTGAGAGGTTGAATGGCCACACATTTTCTATGTACCATGCGAATGGTGTAGATGTTTGTGTGTGTCAGCTGGAATTTGGCCGACACCTGCCGCGAGAGGGATTGAACGGGCTCTCCTAGGGCACTCTCTGCCTTTCAGTCACTGGTGTGCAACAGGTGTACGAGGCCTTGGAGGCAGCTACAATTTTACACATGGGTGATTCTTAGACTACGGGCACTTATGTCCTTTGATCATATTATATGAAAAACAGAAAAAAGGGGACATTTCACACTTTTATAGTTATCTTTACAATGAAAGTGTGTTAAGAAATTTGTTCTAGTAGTCTGACTTTTTCACCTTTTTTCAGCATCATTATATGCAAATATTGCCGTTTTGTGCTTGTCCCACACCCAGACTTTTGATCTTCAATGATAAAAATGAATGGTAAAGAAATGTTTTTCTAATGTT